>NW_026057580.1:28231604-28312857 GCF_023721935.1 Panthera uncia | reverse complement strand
TTTATTTTATTTTATTTTATTTTATTTTATTTTATTTTATTTTATTTATTTTATTTTAGAAAGAGAGAGAGAGAAATTGAGCAAGAATATTAATCAGGCTCCATGCTCAGCAAGAGCCCAAGGTGGGGCTTGAACCCATGAGTTGGGACCATGACCTGAGCTGAAATCAAGAATCAGATGCTCAACCAACTTAGCCACCCAGGTGCCCCTAAGATTTGTTATTTATGAAAACAAACAAACGAAAAACCCTCATCAGTCACTCCTTCACACTAGCACTTCCAAACCTCAGTCCTCGTTGCCATCATAACATGCCTAGGTTGATGTTACAGGTGCAAGCTGGATTGCCCATCTGTTTATCACACCTGCTCATTTTGAGATTTAACATCCACGTCCTTTTCACTATGTTACCCTCTGCCTAAACTTTTCAGCATAATCTATTCCTACTTTCCATGCTATATTTTTCTTCTATTTTGACCTATGAATCCTTTCCCCAACCTTTTTGTTCACCCTACTCTTGCCAGTGGGTTCTTTTTTGCCTTGCAATCACACTTCTGTGTGATGCAATCACCATCCTGCTTCTCGGTTCATGTTTTTTTCATTTGCCTGAAATGCATTCTGTAACTCCTCAGCCATGCAAAATATCCAAATTCTATCTATTCTTCTAAAGTAAGATCATCAACTCAATTTAGAAGTGTGTAAAAATAGTTATGTATTTTGAATGAAGAATGCTGCTATTTAAATAGGCTCAAACAAGATTAGAGTCAGAATCCCTTTTGACTAGATAAGGCCTTCATGAAATTTTCAAAGCAATCATAGGACCCTGTGACAAGATTTTGTGTTCAGTATACACCATGTGCGAGTGGAATAACTATTATTGTGCTGCCCTCTAAATAAATAATAAAGCTTGAGGGTAGAGATTCTCATTGGGTTTGTTACTATCCCTGTTGCAGTGTTTGGCAAATACTAGTAGTACTTTACTATATATTTTATTGAACTAGAATTTAAGGCACCTCTGAGAATTTAGTGGAAATGGATGATGAATTATAAAGTGATAATTATTGAGCATAATAAAATAATCCATTTCAATATTCATTGTCTAACATGTTATAAATCCTTTAGAATATGCAAACAGATTTCTAAGTTATGTGGGCAACTTTAAATTTATAAAATAGAGAATCCAATCAAAAACAAAAGTATAGACTTGTTGGGAACTAAGAGTTTAAAACTAATAACCATGTGGCATAATTTTAAAAGGAAATTAGTAGCAGCCACAAATATCTAAAAATGTGTTTGGCTTCATGAAAGCTTATAATTATAGCACTGAACATTATAATTCCTCTGAAAATGGCAAAAAAAGGAACAATAGGTATCCAAAATGATTTTTAAATGATTGCTCAAATAATGACAAAAGCAAATATACGATAGGTGGCAAAAGAGGAGGGAGAAACAAGACGGAACTCACTTAAAGAGACAGATCTATTTAGAATTAGCATCAACTTACATAATAGTATGAGGCAGCTACCATAGAAGATATAAAATCACTTTTACAAAGAGACATTCTTTATGTCACCAGTGAAATGAGGGAAAGGAAATTAAATTGGAGCCGTTGTGCCTTAAAAATTAACTACTCGGCCTGCAATAGAACCAGCAAGCAGCAGCAAGCAGATAACTGAATAAACAGCAAGGGAAGGATGTTAGCTTTTTGAAATTTCATAAAAAAAGGGTGATTTTTAATTCAAAACAGAGAATTCCCTTGTGACCACTTTCTCAGTATCAAAAAACTAAAAATCTTTTACTGAATTTTCAGTATTTATAAATACCTCATGATGGCCATTCTACAAAGCAAATAAAGGAATGCTGATGCCACCGTAGCAGACATCTAGTTTGTCTAATTTCCCACTGGCTTTTCTTTTCTAAAGGTAGGATTCATTTAAGAGATTTTCTGACCTGGAATGCCCTTTAGCTTCCATTTTACTCTATTCAAATCATTTGTATCATTAAAGCCTAATTCAAGACCTGACTTTCCTGCCACAGATGCACATGTGATTCTAAGTTACTGTCATCTTCCAAGCCTACATTGAGATCCTCTCTTAGGATGTCATGTTAGGATCTATGATTACAAAGCACGTGCAGAAAAGCTAGCATAGAGCTGGAACTTGACAAAGATGCTGAGATGCCTGGCTTAGTACTCCTGGCTTCATGGAAATTATACTCCGACCTGTGTATGTGTGGCCCACAGCAGAGTGGAAAGGATTCCTAAGCAATCTGCTGTTCACTATCTCAGCATTAAAATTATATAAGAATCTGTTCAGCTATTGAGAGAAGCTAGCTACTTCTGCTGTCTTACATGTGACAATGATTTATAAGCACATCACATAAATCACATCAGGATTAACCACTTTTAGAGAAGTAACAGAATAATCAACACCAGTGTCTTAGAAATTGACATATTTACCTAAGTTATCAAGAGTTCCTGCCTACATTAACCATATTTGATGCTTAGAACTCTTCCGTAAGGAAACCATTCATTTGGTAGATTAGAAAGTAGGCCCAGAGAAGACAAAGAATACAACACTCATGAGACATACAATGAAATTGGGATTTGAGGCCACACATCCTGATTTTAATAGGGCTCATTCTAATCCAGTTACACTAAGAGTAACTAGAGATATAAAAGGACTAAAGGTTTCATGCAAAACCAGGCCATAGTTAGAGACAGGTTTGTTTCATTCACTCATTCATTTATTCACTCAACTAATAGCAATTTATTTGGATTCCATTAAGTGCTAAATGTAAGAGAAAGGAGTGAATAAAAGGAAATTGTAGCAGAATGGCAAAAACAAAGAACAAGAGGGAAATAAGAATGACATAACTCTGTGGTACACAGTATAAGAACGAAGAATACGGTCCTGTAAGGAGTGCCTAGGATATCAGTAAAGACGTCCCAGGGGGACCAGGTAGTAAAAGTCAGAGAATATATCTAAGTTTTTGGACTTTGTTCCACAAGAAGTAATGAATTAACTCATGGAACTCTTAATCAACTGAGTGCCATGATCAAATTTCATTAAAGAAAAAGATGACTTTAGCTGCTCTGTGGAGAATGACTGGAGGAGAGATAGGCAAGGAAATCAGTCCCCAAGAGAACAAGAGAACTTCCTTTGTTAGTAATGGGGTGAGGATGGAATGCACAGAAATATATTCAATTCACCAATTGAATTTTATACATAGAGTGCAGGAAATCATCTTTGTTACATGTGAGTGTAGAAAAATATTTAGCTTCACCAGATTCTGTTGAAGCGTCTCCTGGCCATGTATCTCACAAAATGAGCTGAAACAGCACCTTCCTTCAGTGGCAGCTCACCCCTCTGGCAACAGTGGACTTCCCTAGTATCCGGGTTCTGATTATGGGCCCTTTGTGTTATGGAGAAGATTGTTCTGGAAAGAAGTAAAAAGACCTATTTTGTTTTCAGTGTCTCTTGACAGACGTTAATTGGGAAGAAATGTGAAAGTTAAGTGTAGGATGAAAGGGAATTTTTCTGGTCATCTCTGCTACAATATTGACTATAATCAGATTGTTGTGATCCAATTCAGTGAAGATAGAATGCAATAGGATAAAGTACCTGGTCTCATAAATAATGTGGGGTTGTTAAAAGGGACTTAGCAATATTGAAATATTTGTTTCTTTTTTTTATTATTAAGTAAACTCTACCCCCAATGTAGGGCTTTAACTCACAACCCTGATACCAAGAGTTGGATGTTTTACTGACTGAGCTAGCCAGGTACCCCTAATAGCTTTTTTTTTAATGGAGTATTGTTCATTAATATTGTCCACATTTCTATCATAAAGTAGTTTTTTTTTAATTTTGTCTTTTATTATCTTGCAATTTAATCTACAGTTTGGTCTTTGCTTATACTGATTTATAACCTTGCCTCCCTTTTCTGGCTGTGAGATTTTTCTCTTTTTATGGGCTCCTGGAAAGTCCCTCTGGACTATTCCATACATTTAATTATTATGATTTGTAGCTCTGCTGATTGGTTTTTATATTACTTCTTATTTAGATTCATACCTGCTGCAGCTTGCTACTTTATTAGCTGTTTATTAAGTGGTAAAGCCTTCTGATTCAAAAATAAAAAGTTTAAACAAAAAGAAAGGTCTGTCTTCCTTTTTGTCTTCCAATGTTCAAAGTAGTCCTCTAGTCATAGATAGATTAGTGTGGCAAAATATTTTCTTAACACCAATTACAACAGAATTCTCTAGGTTCTCTATTCTAGTCTACTAATATTTTCTAAGTCTCCTTCCAATGCTTCTTTTTGTTGTTGTTGCCTTCATTTTTTTTCTTTTAAAATTTTTATTTAAATTCTAGTTAGTTAACATATAGTGTAATATTGGGTTCAGGAGTAGAATTTAGTGATTCATCACTTACATTTAACACCCATTGCTCATCATAACAGGTGCCCTCCTTAATACCCAATGCTTCTTTAATTTGCTTGCATTATGACATTACCAGACAGGAGAGTAAGTTCCCTCCATTTTATCATTATATGCTCAGTTTCTAGAACTATGCTGAAAGCAGAGCATGCATTTACTAAAAACTTCAGCATGAGCCATATCAGTTCTTCCGTTTTGTTCTACGTCTGCAATATATCAACCATACTGATTTATTTGCCTTTCTCTACATCACTTCTCCATGTCTATTGTCACTCTACTTACCTGATGAAGTCCCATTCAGCCTGTAAGCCTGCACCCCAGCTGTAGGTCTTTCCAGTAATTCCCTGGATAGAGTTAAGTGCTCTTCCACATATACGTGGTACCTTGCACATTCTTCCAGATAATATTTAAGAAATTTAAAAGTAAGTCCTTGTCTCATAATGATTAAATTCTTGGCTTTTCAAACAAGGTAGCAATAGAGTTTATCATTCTGACCAGGACACTCTTGTTCAAGACAAATACTGAATAGAAAAGAACACAAGGACAGGCATGCACCTGGACTTCAGATTCCCCTGTCTAAGCAAAGGGGAACATCTTTATCTTTGTGTTCCAAGGGCCTAGCACAGTCTCAGAGACTTGATAGGCTTTTAGAAATGGCTACAAGAAGAAATTTAAACAACGATTTATGGGTATTTAAAGCTTTCCTGGAAGAGATCTTTAGGATTTAGAGAATGAACACAGGGTTTTAGCCACCAGCCCTACTACTTATTGTATTTATGACATTTCATCAATTCATCTTTCACATCCTCCATTTTCTCATTTCTGATACTGGGGATATCACAGTCTGTGTGCAACTAATTGATGTGTCAATTAAAAAAAAGTGAGTTTGGGGGCGCCTGGGTGGCTCAGTTGGTTGAGCGTCCGGCTTCGGCTCAGGTCATGATCTCACGCTTGGTGAGTTCGAGCCCCAAGTTGGGCTCTGTGCTGACAGCTCAGACCCTGGAGCCTGCTTCAGATTCTGTGTCTCCCTCTCTCTCTGCTCCTCCCCTGCTCGTGCTCTGTCTCTGTCTCTCTCAAAAATAAATAAACATTAAAATTTTTTTTAAGTGAGTTTTATCTACCATAAAATAAGTAATGCAATAATGTTAGTATTCCTCAAATATCAAAGTTAGCATCTTGCTTCTCTTCCCGTGGCTGAAGTATTCCTACCTGTAAGATAAAGGTGGTGTACATTCCAGGACCAAAGCTCTGTGCTTTTCATCTCTTGGCATTAAATGGGTTAATAAATGCGAAGTTCTTAGAATAGAAATTAGCATGTGTCATATAAGTGTATATTTAATAACTAAATATTAATATTTAACTTTTGGATTAGTTTTATAAGAAATCTGCAGAACAGTCACCTTCATGTTATACCTTATTAAAATTTAAGAATACATGCTCTTGTTATAAATTATGCCTTTGGAACACAAGATATGTTAACTGAGGGAAAATACATAAGCTCTCTCTTTCTTGTTTTTATTGTGGTGGTGGTTTTTTACTGTTGTTGTTGTTGTTTTGTTTTGTTTTATCTGTAAGGAGAGGATAATGGTACCTATCTGATGGAGTAGATTACCAATATTAAATTAAACATTAAATGTGAAGTTTGTCAAAAAAGTATTTAGAGCATACCTGGCAGATAAAAGTCTCAGTAAGTATTTGCTATTAGCTATTATTTGCATAGAAGTTTTAATAAAAAGGAAAATCATTTTCATATTATCATATGGGATAATTAATAATATTTCTGAAAAATTTTAAATATCTAAAAGGATTGAAGGTTGTTTTATACTCAAGGAAATGATAATTGCAATAAATTGAATTCTATCAGGTAATTAAATATTTAGATAATTGTGTTTTATTTTGTTACTTTTCATTTTAAGAAAACAAAACTATATGTGCAAACATACTCCTCTTTCTGAAACTAAATTGCATTGTGAATCTGTGGATATAATTATTTCTAAACAATAGTATAAATCCCATAAAAAGTATCCTCACATTGGATGATATTCTGAATAGCATTATTATCCACTTCACCCCGTCATTCAAAACACCAGTTAATTTTAATCATTTCAACCTAAGAAATGATTAGTTCAATGTAGAAAAAATTATCGGGTTTCTGTAGATCAGATAAAAAAATGTTTAATTTAAAATGTTTTATTACTTTTGGTATTTTTTGATATAATTTAAAGGTGTCCTTTGTTAAAATAACTCCACCATATATTATGCATAATCAAAACAAAAAAGTGTAGATTTGTGTATAATAAAAAATGATGTTATTGATAAAATTTTTGCAGAACATTTGCACTCTTCCAAGCATTGTCCGTTTCACTGTGGTACAAACATTAATGCTAATCTCAGTTCCCAATGTTTTAGTCATTAATATTCCAAAAAGAAAAATCTAAGGAGTACTGTTGCTTTTTCAATATTTATAAATCTGTCATCTGTCTAGTGATTTCATATCTAGTAATACTACATACTTTATTGCACTGTCTTGAATTTTAAAAAGGCCTTGTATTAATATTCCTTGTAATCTTATGACTTGAAGCATTCACATCTTGTTTTGAATGCTAGAAAGATATACATACCAAACAGCAAAGGTTCCTGTAATCATCAATCACAAAGCAGTTAAAAGTGTAAATATTTGGAGTCAGAGTTATAGGAATTTGCCTTTGTTATCTAAGAGAAAAGTCACTTTCCGGATGTAATATAAAATATTGATATGTGTAGTAAAATTAGGCAGTTAAAGATTACCTTCTATTGCCAAATCACCATGATATTTTTTTTACAGATATTTACTCTGAAAGAAAGAAATACTTGGCATGTATTTTTCTTGGGGAAAAACTTTTAAAGCACATGATATTGTGCTTGGCACATAGTAGGCACTCAATATGTATTAGCTTTGGACTCTTCCTCTTCAATTTTAGCATATGTGCAGCCAAAGCAAACCCAGGACTATTTCTCTTCAGTTTTAGTGTATCATACTGTTATGTGTGGCATTAGTCTCTTTTTGCCCCCCTTCCAGCTTCCTCCTTCTCTTTTTCTTGCTCCTCTACTTCTCCTTCTCTTTCTAAATAATTCCTCAGAAGTATGAAAGAATTAAATGCAATCCCCATATGCACTTAATGATTAAACTGTTTTGCCCCTGCCAGCGTTGATAGGCAAATACACTAATTAAAAGCATCTACTTGGCTGTCCTCTATGTTCTAGCATCAAATGTCTTCAAATTCCTTTTCCAATGCCTCATGTCTGGATTCTCTGCATTGCTCTTGAGCTTGTTATGTATGACTTTTTAATTGCAGTACCATCACTCCCTTGATTTCTGTGGTACTGGGTACTTCAGCCCACTTATCTTGGCCAGGCTCCCTGAACTGTAATTTAGCTTGGACCCCAGATTCCCACTTTTGTGGGAAGGAAGGGTAATTATTGTTCACTTCTTAATTCATAATTTCAGTTCATGCTAGAGAGGAACAGGGATTTTTTTAAATGAATAAACATTCTAATAATTAACAGAATTCTGAGAACCAAATTAGTTCTGACATTAATAGCTTTGCTGGAAGACTGCCTTCCCTGACTGTGCCAAAGTGTGCTAGAGTTGCTGTCATTATGTTATTCATTAGTGAAGCTTCTTCATGAAGCATGTGTAGTCCAAAGATTAATCATGAATCCATAAAGGAAACAACCTTTCTAAGGAGATATACAATATGTAACCAGTGGTATATAAAAACATCTAATGTTAGGAGCCAAATCCTGAAAATTCTGATGAGGAAATAAATGGTGCATTGTATGCCTTATTACTTAATAAGTTTTCACACTTGATCTTAGCCAAAATGCCGAGAAGCGATTAATGTTTTCAAAAAACAACAAAAGAATATTAATTGATTAAGTGATAGTAGTCTATTAATCTAAGATGATAGAAGAAACATTGCATTAACAAATAACTAAAATGAAAGAAGTTAGTAGGTTCTAAATTAGAATTTTTATACTAAATTTTTATATTTTCAATATGTTGGCAAACATTTTTCTATCATGGGTAAATTATAAATGGATTTATTTACATCTTGGAAAACTATACAGATTTATGTGCATAGTGTATATACCCATGTTTGTGGGAAAAACGCTCAGTTATCTAACTACCAGATACCATTGTTTTCTAAATTTGAGTTTGAAAACTTTTAACCATAGTTGAAATCCATTTAACTTATAGTGTTATAAAGTCAGACTTTGTATTTCCATGGTCTATAGACAATAATATAAATTTAAGTAAAAACTGTGAATATACTTTCCTATACTGCATTTTCTATAATCTTTTTCTATGGAAATCTTTTTACAAGCAAGCAATATGTGAACACTGAAAATTAAAGAACAGAAATCTGGGTTCTTCACAGTTCTTTTTTTCTATAAAATAGAAATTTTTCTATCATTATCCCTTTCCAATCAAAACGTTCAAAGCATTACCATAATATAATTCAAATGTGCTCTACTATCCCAGGAAACAAATTAAAGCATCAGATAATATAGGAATAAATCTAATAATAGCAAATAATTCCTGAGAATTTACTTTGTGCCAGGACCATACAAATCACAATAACTATTATCACTTCTTCCAACCGCACTTGGGTTTTATCCTCCAGTTACAAAGAAGTGCGGAGAAGGTAAATACCTGAAACGATACCAAAATCTGTATGGGCACAGTGGTAAAGGATTGTAGTTTTAGTGTGCTCTGTGTTTCTTCTACAATGTTTACTTTCTGCCAGTGAGTGTTTAAGAAGGTGGTTTGGTTTACCTTAAATATTATTTTTGTTTTTTAAAAAGAAAGATTAAAATAAATAAGACTAAAGGATTCTCATATAATTGTGCATAATAAAACAAGGGATATATTAAGTGATTTCAGTTCAATCTAACCAATAAACATGTGCATTCTATGGCTTAATATAGTCATAGCAAATGCAAAGAGGATCAAGAGGCCACCACATTCTGGCAATGCAATATTTATAGTTTTTAGAATAGAAGTTTAGAATATAGTTTAGAATAGAATAGAATAGTTTTTAGAATCCATTCTCATGCACTCTAAAATTTACTTTTATTATTAACATTATCAATCTGCCCTGTATTATTTATGTATGGGAGTTTTCTCAGATTTGGTTTTGGGATCATTTCTTGTTCAATTATCTATTTTCCAATTGCATATCGCATAGTACCTTACAAATAATAGATAGTAAATACATGTTTGTTTAATTTATTTTTTTTTAATTTTTTTTTAACGTTTATTTATTTTTGAGACAGAGAGAGACAGAGCATGAACGGGGGAGGGGCAGAGAGAGAGGAGACACAGAATCCGAAGCAGGCTCCAGGCTCTGAGCCATCAGCCCAGAGCCCGACGCGGGGCTCGAACTCATGGATCGCGAGATCGTGACCTGAGCTGAAGTCGGACGCTTAACGACTGAGCCACCCAGGCGCCCCTTGTTTGTTTAATTTAATTATAATGAGAGTCTGTTACAACAAAGTAACCTGGGCATCTAATGCTGCAAATCACAGTAGAACTGTACCTGTAAACATTTACTCCTCTTTTTGACTTTATAGGCACTCTTCAGGTAAAAGGAGAGAACCTACCTTTAGCATAGAGTTATGATGGCAATATCTGTCTGGATCTGGAAGATAAGCCTTGCTAAGTTAAGCAATGACACTTGATACTTGCTTGACTTTATGCCTTAGACTTGAGACTTTACCAAATCATGGTAATTGAAAATTCCTCTGGAGAACAAACTGATAATTTTGGATTATCATGAAATTATTTTTTCAAATGTGGTATCTAAAAATGTCACATTCTTAATAGTATTTTATTTTTTAGAAAAAGGTCAAAATAATTTTACAGCTTTTTAACATATTTATAACCAAAATGAATCAACTATGACCGAGTTAATTTCATTTTTTCCCATACCATCATAAACAATTATGTTTTGTACAAATAATTGGTTGAACATACAAATATCATGGGCAATAAATGTTGAAAATCATATAAAGCCTTCTGATAATTTGAAGTATTCCACTCAATTGGAAACGGAGTACATAGGTAACTATAGATTTAGATTTTGCATAATTTATTCCAGGAAAACTGAGACATGACTAAATTTCATGAGGCCTAGAACTACTTTGCAGTTTCTCTTGGTTTTGACTCCTTGCATTTACACATGGTAGGTATTAAAATTATTTACTGACACATATAAATATGATTATTATAAAGATATAATTTTACAGTCTAGTACAGAGATATATAAAATAATTTAATATATATATATATGTTTTCTGGAAAGTGCAAACAAGAATTATAGAACTGTAAGATTATTTATGGTAGTTCCCCTTTAAATATGTTTTAAAAATAAGAAATGAATAAGATAAGGATTAATAGCTGTGTGTTCTCTTCCTTTATTTCTGATACATTTATATTGGGATACACTGATTATTTTGTTAGGAAATACAAGTGGTATTTTAATATCCATTTTAAAATTGATATTAATTAAAATATCCTATAATTCAACTGCTGTGGTACTAGGGAAATTATTCAATTAGATTAGAAGTGGTTATAGTTTTCTATGGCATAATATTTCCCAAAGATTCACATGCCTTTACTATTTCAGGAAATAGTAAAGTTTCTTTTTTATTCCCTTTTTGTTTTAGCCATTTCTAAATAATTTCAGATAAAACATGAACAGTTTATAGTAACACAAATAATGGAAGTAATAAACTGTTATATAACATGGCACCTCTAATAGTCTTTCTCAATTTTTCTTCAAAAATTTTATGTCTGCTTAACATTAAAAAGGATTTGCAACTATACATTTCTTAATTATTAGTGAATCTCTGTAGACCAACTTATATACAAATGTTAAATGATTCTTTAATGATACAGAATGTAGAAAATCACATCTTTGCATTACTTTTTATTTGTCTTATATGGAATATGAGCTCAGACTAAGGGTGAGGAAGAAACCTTGAACCAAATGTTCTGAAATTTCTAACTAGAGTGATTATCCCAGCTATGTAATTTGTTATAGTGACCTGTATTCTCTAGTGTATTAACTGGAGAAAGATAAGTCAGTGTAAATTGTAATAGAATACTTGTAGACTTGATGTAAGAGAAAATTCCACCTCCCGGGAATTTGGTCATCTCCTTGCCTAGATATCTTTCTTGCAATATTCCCAACATTCATTAAGCCTGGCTGATTTATGTGAAGGCAGCTGAGAATTGAATTAGCCAACCCTTTAGGGTTCCTTGGAGACCTATGATTCTATATTATTCTAAGTTGACCTTTGGTTCATTCCAGAATTGATCATTTGGGGCACAGTTTTCCTTAGAAACAGAATCAGGGGCAGCTTCTGGTTGGAGTTCATATTTTTAGCATACAAACCATGTGCCTGCTGCTCTGGTAATTTGTAAGCAATTAATTAAGTGTAATAATTGTGCTCTGATACCTCTGTTTACTTAGCAGTAAATATGTTCCACTAATAATTTTAAAACTAACAAATGTTATCAATTTAAAAATAATATATTCAAAATACCTTGAAAATTGGGAGAAATTAATATGTCATAACTGTTTATCTCTGTTATTGACAAATAGTGTCAAGCAAGTTGTCAGACAACCCAAGGTACTATATTTTATTTCTCTAATAATAGTTACCTTTTAAAACTAAAAGATTATAGAATTGTGATATGACCTTTCATAAAGCCACAGAAAGAACCTCATTCTGCCTTTACCTTGACCCAGTTGAAACATGACTTTTCATATCACAAAGCAGTCTAAGTTTCACGTTTCAATCTTTTTATTTCTAAAATTCCAAAACACTGTAACCATAAAATTTTGAGAACCTTTGCAACTATGCTTAACCATGTTTGATTACAACAAGAGGTTACAGCAAAAACCTCTTTATGTTTTAAAAAAAAGCAACTGTTTAAACAGCTGTCACTTTTTTAAAAACCAGCATATAATTTCCTTTGGTCTACTTTCTCTCAAGTTCTCCCAAACTTTTCTATCATCTTCAAATATTAACCCACAGTATTTATACAATTGGAATGCATGAATATAAATATGTGTTGACTGATGAATTAATGAATTGTAAGCATTGGCTAGCTATGGTCTGGTTCAGTAACACTTAGACCCAACAAATTAATATATGTGTGCTTTTGGATTCACTGTAAAAAGTTCAGTCTGTTTGGGGTTCTTTATTCTACAGAAATGTACTATTTCCTTCCTCTCCTTGATCTAATATATAATGTGTTACATTTGGCAGTTAGCAATCTTGGGTCTCACAACTAAACTTCCATAATCAATGAGAGTATTTTCTAAGTGAAATAATTATAGAAAACTATGAAATGGTCCTAGTTTTCTTCTACAGCCTTGTAGGGCATTGGCTAAGTTTTAAGTTTGGAAAGAGGAGCAACTCAACAAAAAATGCTTTTTTACACTACCTCTCTTGCGATCAATGAATAGTTATACAATTGCTTCTGGTTGTCTATTGAGTATAAATTAAAATAAATTAGTACATAAGTAAGTAAATAACCAGTCCAATGCCATAGTGACTGGGGTCAATGATTCTGGTGTGGAAATGCTTCCTATGGAAATTTTCCCAACATCCCTACTTGTCTTTCAGCTGGGAGAATTATCCTGAAAATAGTCATGAACTAAGTAAGCTGCTGTTGTCTCTTTTAAAGCTTGTGTTCCCTATTGGCTGAGTGAAAACCAATTCTCAAGTCATGTGCTGTTCAAAGGATTCTATCTTCACCATTTCCCTCTGTTCTTCCCTTCCTCCTTAGGGGACTACTCAGCTGAGTAGGTAGCATATAACTTGCTTCTTAAACTGCTCACTTATCATTCCTAACACAGTAGAGGCAGCATTTTCTTTCCAGGATCTCAACACTTTTTTTCCTTTTACTTTGTGGCCCTAACATTTGTTTTTCTTGCATATCTTAAAATGGTAAGTTCTGAGCCTGCCAAAAGCATTCACATTTTTGTTTGAAAACACCCTATGGGTTTTTCCCCATCAGAATAACAATTAACTCAGCCCTGGCCTTGATTTATGTATACTCCTCCTACCTGGCTCCCTTCTCTTTCCTCAGAAACTTAATTCCATAAATATCCTTGAAGATGCACTGTATTTCTGCCTTTAATATCTTTGTAACTTACTTACTAGTTTGAGAGTTTTATAGCTCTTAATCCTGAGGCTAGGGCTCATGAATTCTCCCATGAACCTATGTGCAGGATGGAATTTAGGGCACTTGATCCAATACCGTCTACCTGGACCAAGCACTAACAATTTAAAACTAAACCCTAACTAGAGTGTCCATTGTCATAATTCACCTTGTAGTCTGAAGTAGTAAATATTATGCTGCTCACCAATGCCTAAAGCCCTGTCTGTAAACTTTTTTGTATAATCATATCTTGGCTCTAACCATAAATATATAAGGAAAACCTAAGTAGTTTAAGGTGAAGCCACAGCAGTCTGCACGTAAGACCAACTAACCCAGCTAAAGCTTTGGTGTGGGCCCTTTGTTGAAACTCACAAGGCCATGATTCCCCTTCCTGATACTCATGAACAGCAACAATGGCCATTTTTTGACTCTTGTACCCTTTGTTAAAGTGCAGTCCTTATAGAATCCCATACCCCTGCTGAATCAACATGGTCTGACTTTGCTTTCTAGGCCTGGGATCAGTCCCATTTGGTCGAGGCATTCATAGTCTGTATGTATCTAGAGGTGGCCACTTCTGCTTAATGAAAATAAGGTTATCATGTGTTTCCTTTAAGGTCTAGGAAGGTGGCCCACCTGTGAACCTGGGCATGACAAGCCAATGTTACTCAATGTCTTAGTCTGTTTGAGCTGCTGTAACAAAGTGCCATAGACTCGGTGGCTTATAAACAACTAAAATTTACTTATCATTTGTGGAGACTGAGAAGTACAAGAGCAAGGCAGTTGCAGATTCAGGGTCTGGTGAGGATCTGCTTGCTTTGTGTCTGCCTTTTCCATGTAACTTCAGTGTCAGAAGGGGCTAGCTTGCTCGCTGGGGGATCTCTTTTATAAAGGTATGAATCTCAATCATGAGGGTTCCATCTTCATGACATAATCACCTCCCAATGGTGTCACCTCTGAATACCATCACATTGGTCATTGGGTTTCTACATTAGAATTTTGAAGGCATTCTATTTATAGCACCCAATATGATGGAAATACTATGCAGTCATCATCCAAAGTCTAAAGACACCTGCCCAAATCACAATAGTAAAAAAGTCAATTTATTTTTTTAATGTTTATTTATATTTGAGAGAGAGAGAGAGAGCGCGTGCGCACAAGTTGGGGAGGGGAAGAGAGAGGGAGACACAGAATTAGAGCAGTCTTCAGCCTTCAAGATGTCCGCAGAGAGCCGGCACGGGGCTCGAACTCATGGACCTCAAGGTCATGACCTAAACTGAAGTCAGATGCTTAACCGACTGAACCACCCAGCCACCGCCTACAAAAGTCAATTTAAAAACGCCTCATGGCTCCGGGCACCTTGGTGGCTCAGTCGGTAGGGCAGAGAATTTCAGCTCAGATCATGATCTCATGGTTCATGGATTTGAGCCCCGCCTCTCGCTCTGCTGACAACTGGGAGCCTGGAGCCTGCTTCAGATTCTGTGGCTCCTTCTTTCTCTCTTAAAAATAAAAACATTGAAAATAACATTAATAAAAATAAGTAAAATAAAAACACCACATGGCTCAAATAGCCACCACAATCACAATGATTTTCTCTACATTTTAAAATTTAACGCCCAGAGGCCCCAAGATCGTGGGTGGGGCGGGAGGTGCCAAACTGAAGAGCTCCAGGAGAAGGGCGGGGGCTTCTCTGCAGGGACGCGGGGTGTGGGGCTCCGTGATTCCTCTCACGTGGGCCCACACCTGGGCCAGATCACATCTGCGCCGTAGCCGCTTCCCCGCAGGCCCCACCCACAAGTTACAATGGCGGCCTCCGTGGTGGTGGTGGATGCGCCTCCGGCTCAGGTAAATGCAGCTTACTCTGACCTTCACCCCGCCCTGACCCCCGCCTGGAGAGAGGAGAGAGTGTACAGTCAGAGGGACCCCCCCCCCCCCTCCCACCGCACGCCTCCCCCTGCACAAAGGCTTGGAGGTAAGACTTAGCCGGGAGGATTCCGAAACCTGCGGTTGCCTTGTGTTGCCAGGGAAGAGGGAATGTTAGGAGTGTTGAAATAAATTTCTAGGACCAAGATGAAGCCATACCTGCCCCGGGTGCCTTGTCTGCCGACTGCGTTTTTGTGCTCCTATAAAGGCCCCACTTGACCCAAACAGTATATTCAGTGAAAAATTTCCCAAAGGCCCAGAGAATTCTGCGCTCTATAGTTTGTTACTGTTCCTTGATCTTGCCAAATACGGTTAGGTAACCAACCCCAGCCAGGTCTGCGGTTTCTAGATTCCTGTCTCTAAAGCTGCATAAAACTCACTCTTGTCCAGAATCCCTTGTGAAGAGTGGTAGTACTCCATTGCTTGTGAGGCACCGACACCCTCAATCCATGGGTTGTTTTCCCTTGAATAAAGGGACACCAAACTCATTAAAAATAAATTAATGCCCAAAGACATGGTCACTAGCACTCCAAAAGCGTACACAAAATTTTAATCCGTGTGTGTCTTGAACAATGCAATAGATGGTAGAGTTTGAGAAAACATTCAAGAAACAGCACCTCCCTTCCTCATGTAAGTTTGAATTGAAATAAGCAATAGACAAGGAATAAAAACAGTTTTTGAGAGGCTGGGGTGTACTAACTGTTGAAAGTGTCTTAGCTTATAAAAATTAAATCAGTCTATAAGGCCTTGAGTGTAGAGACCAGCTATTAAGCTCTTTGACTAACTTATATTTAATATTTCCCACAATGTAAATGTGCTATAATGACTTAAAGAGTTGAACTGATGTGCTTAAGGTATAGTGGAATGAACACTGGGCATGAATAGATATGGGGTCTTATTTTGGCTTTGTACCTACCCTCAAGAAATTCTTTGAGCAAATTAATTTAGGTCTCTCACTTTGTTTCCTTTTTGAAGATGAGTGATTTAAGTATGGTTTCTTGCAGTCTCCACATTGTGACATGAGATTGAGCTGAATTTATATATATATATGTATACATATATATGTATATATATACATATATATATATATACATATATATGTATACATATTTGTTCATCATAAAAACGTGTAAAATTTGCACTGACACTTGAGGCTTTTGGTGGCTTGCATTCTGAGTGAAAAAAAAGTTGTAATGCATTCTCAATGGCTTATTATAATAATTACAGAAGCAAGCATAACACTAAATATATTCACAAACAAAAAGTCATATTTAAGGAAAAGTATTCACCTGAAATATTTGGCTGTCTCAAGAATTATATAAAGGACAATAGACATCAAGATTATTAGTGGAAATGTGGTATAGTCTGACTTTAATTTGATTTTTAAAAATTTTTTATTAAAATTTTTTTTAATGTTTATATGAGAGAGAGAGAGAGAGAGAGACAGACACAGAGTGTGAGCTGGGAAGTGGCAGACGGAGGGGGAGACACAGAATGTGAAGCAGGGTCCAGGCTCTGAACTGTCAGCACGGAGCCTGACAAGGGGCTCGAACTCACAAACTGAGATCATGACCTGAGCTGTAGTTGGACACTTAACCGACTGAGCCACCCAGGCGCCCCTAGTCTGACTTTGATTTAAATAAAAACTTTAAAATAAAACAGTCTTATGGAAAGTGTAAAGGCAATAATCAGTGTAACTACAACACAACTTGAATGAATAAATGTCTTTTGTTTAATCTGATGGCCAGCAAATTAAAATGTATGTTGTAGCTTATAGTTGAGGATTTATGCAACAGCAGTAGAATAAGTGCCAACCGAATTAACAAGTTGATTGTGTAAGCAACAAACCTCATTTCAGCTAAACTGAACTTGACAAATTGAATGACATTCTGCCTGCTAAATTTGAGATTTATAATGTTTACTGCTATCAACAATAATGAAACAGCAGAGAACTTCAATATCTGACATTTTAATCTGTATATTTCACTTTTGTTCTTACTAATCAATTCTTAATTCTGGAATATATTTTATGTTTTGTTATCCTTTTGGCTACAAACTTTGATGTAGTCTTATCAACATTCATTGAACTGAAATATTGCATAAAGATTAACTGTTAACTTTGCTCTTTTCATTATTAAGGATTAGAATGACTGGAGGAAAAAAAAATGTTTTTTGAGTACTGACATTCTACAATTAAATTGTTCCAAGTTGAAATAAAATTTGACAGTGCATCTTTTGAATCACAAAGCTATCCATTGACATATGGAGATTTGTTTAACGACAGATTTAAAGATAAAGAATTGATATTTACCATAGTACCTGGTGGTGCAGTTATGAATGTTTAAAATCCATAGGAAATAATGTTCATAGATTTCACGTGTGAAGTACTGATATTTCTTTAAACTCAAATGAGTACTTTATGTTTTATTAGTGGTATTTACTAAACATTAGAGAGGGTGAATGAAATAGCATTTTTATTTGGAGCTAGCATAATTACTGCTTGTTTGGAGAAGCTTGCCAGTGATTTTTTGCAATGTGCATTTGTGAACCATGACAATGGATTCACGAGACTGATTTTCACAGCATTCTGAATGCTCACTTAGAAAGCCGCATTTCAGATTACCACTTTGTTGGTAGTACAATTGCTCTGTTTTAACTGATGTTAAGAATATTTTCAGAACTCTCCACAGCACTCATTAGTCAATTTATTCCCTTTGTGCAAAAGTATAAAAATGCAAAAGATAAAGCTTTGTTGTATTATGCCCCTGAGATTCAGGGGTTGCTGGTTACTGAAGCATAATCTAGCCTATCCTGATAGATTCAACATCTAAGGCAGAATTAGATATCTAATACAGTGTCAATATGATTGTTTAAAAAGTTAGAAACTAGTTTAATTTACCTGGCTTAAAATACCTTAAATTTCCTCTAAACATGGGTTTGGTACTATAGACAGAGGAAAGGTCAGACTTCTAAGAGCAAAGCAAGCAGCCTCAAATTTGAAGAAAGCCAACGTTTAAAGACAGGGAGCCAGGCATTTGATTAGGGAATGATGCTTTGCCTAGTGTGACAGGACAGTGAACTGTCCGGTGCAGCCAGCATTTACTGGTAGAAATTGGTGGGAGTAGGCACTGATAGGCAATAATGTAAAGTAAATGCTAAAATAAGAAAATGACATTCTTCCAAAGATCTTGAATGTCATGCTATATAGTTTGGATTTTATTGGGTACATGATATCATGGCCTATGAAAATGATGTGATCGAAACTATTTCAGGAAGGTAATTCTGCAATAATGAGAAGAATGCTGGAATAGACTTGGGTCTTGAGGTCAGGTTAGGAGGTTATCACAGAAGTCTAAACAAGAGCTAGTGCGGGCCATAATATTATTATTAGAATACAAAGAACTATGATGGTAATCTCTTAATTATTAATTCAAAGTACTTTCTACTATACATTTCCTGAAGAGTAACTTTTCACTGTGTTGATTTATTATTTTTATTATTTTGGTAGTATGAGAAAAATACTAAGCATTATGATTTTTTTTTAACTTTTGAGAGAGAGAGAGCATGTGTGAGATGGGTAGACAGAGAGATAATCTTAAGCAGGCTTTATGCTTAGTGGGGAGCCCGAAGCACAGATAGATCCCATGACCCTGGAATCATGACCTGAGCCAAAATCAAGAGTCGGATACTCAGCCCACTGAGTCACCCGGGTGCCTGTAAGCATTATGTTTTAATAATAGATGACATTGAATAAACTTCTAAGGTTACTTTATCTAGTACAATCACATACTCTCTACCCATGTTGCCTTCAACTACTTTACATATAAAAAGAACAAAACACTACTCTTCTATTGTTATAAAACCCTGAAGAATAAATAGAATATTTTTATATTACCTTGATTACCTTTGTGTCCTTATAAATTCATAAAAAAATAACTTGTTTTAAAGTTTATGTATTTTGAGAGAGAGTGTGTGTGCACATGAGCGGGACATGGGCAGAAAGAGAGAGAGAGAGAAAGAGAGAGAGAGAGAATCCCAAGAAGGATCTGCACTGCCATTGTGGAGCCCTACATGGGGCTAAAATTCATGAACCATACAATCATGACCTGAGCCAAAACTAAGAGTTGGACGCTTAACCAACTGAACCACCCAGATGCCCTGAGAAATTAAAAATTTCTTAAATCATTTTGTTTCCATTCATTCAACTCCTTTTATTAAGCATCTATTATGTACATTACTCGAGGTCTTTTTTTTTTTTTTTAATTTTTTTTTCAACGTTTTTTATTTATTTTTGGGACAGAGAGAGACAGAGCATGAATGGGGGAGGGGCAGAGAGAGAGGGAGACACAGAATCGGAAACAGGCTCCAGGCTCCGAGCCATCAGCCCAGAGCCTGACGCGGGGCTCGAACTCATGGACCGCGAGATCGTGACCTGGCTGAAGTCGGACGCTTAACCGACTGCGCCACCCAGGCGCCCCGCAAGGTCTTGAGCTAAAAAAGAAACAAACTCACTTCTAGCCATAAAATTTTGCATTCAAATGGAGAGGGAGCTATTTTAAAAAGTAAATATTATTCAAAAATATTATGTTATAATAATAAGTATAAAATATGTATAAAATAAATGTATAAAAGCCTACAGAAGGGATAATAAGAATATAAAAGACCACTTAAATGCCCTTTTGAATCCATGGTATGATTTTATATGGAAATTCAGTCTTTGTGTTGAAATGGCAAAAAAATCAGTTGGCTAAGAATACAATTTTTAGAAAGCATTCTGCAGAAGAAGAGAGGATGAAAACAGGCACAAAGAAGCATGCATATACCAACTACATGTAGTGCTTTTGCTGAAGTGTAACTGAGAACAGTGGTAATTAACGAGGATAGAAATGAGAGGCCTATTTTACAGATAAGATAAGTAAGATTGAACACTATGACTTTGATCCATTCAGCCAGTAAATAAGAGAGCACTGATTTGAATACAAGTAGCTTCTGAAACCTTTCTCATCTTTTACATTGCTCTAATTTCCAAAGGCTTTTTCCAAGCCATATATTATCAGACATGGAACACATGTTTCCTTTTGAAACAATATTTTGGTATAGTAGTAAGTTTCTCAGCTGACCCATTGGCTCTGTTGTAATGTTTCTGAAGTACTTAATGAATAATACTATGATTTACCACTGTTTATAGTGAAAAACATGAACGGAAAGCAGAACCTTCCAAGGTACGTCTCTAACACAACAGTGAATAAAAGGGGTAAGGGAATTAGCAATGGAGCATGTGGGAAGGAATGGAAAGCTCTGATCTTATGTTTGCAGATCAGTCATCAGACAGCCTGAGTCAAGGACCAAACTGTGTACAGACAACAGGCACAAAACATGCATTTGAAATGATTATATCAAAACATTACTTCCAATTATAAAATTCTGTGATGTTAAGACTTTAAAAATGAATGACAGTGTGAGGTATGGGGGGAGTGTATTTGAAATAAAATATGATTTATGTCCCATCCTCAAGTAGCTTTTTATTCTTCAGTAGGTTAGATAGTACATATATACTGGCATAGGAAACTAAGGATGCAAGTGCAGCATTAAATAATACTTAGGTAAGAGAAGAAAAGCACTTTTAATTGGAGAACCAAAACCAAATCCACATGGAGGGTGTGGTAAGTAGACCCCTTGAAGAGGGAAGTACTGTTTTCATTTGAAAACCATGAGAGCTGGTCTGAAGGATTTGATAAACCATTGATTGAGGACTCTTGAAAAAAGGGCAGGGCATGATGGTCAGAGGAGAGAGCCTTCTTTTTGTTATATTGGAAAATAGTATTTCCATATTCTACTGAATGGTTTTCTGTTACCTTTATGGTAACAATCCTTGCTGCTTGATAGATGTAACATGCATTTCATAGATTTATACCTTCCCTAAACCATTTCAGTCAGTGACAAATTGAATGGTCTCATTTGTTTAGTCCTATGTTAAGACATTTGTGCTAAATAGTAATTTTTAGCAAGCAACGTGCTTTTTAATGACAAATTTAAAAGTCTGCATAAGAGTTGGAAAGTGTGTGTGTGTGTGTGTGTGTGTGTGTTAGGACCCATTTACATGCCTTTGAGGCAAAGAAATTATTTTAAACTGATACTGGCTTGTATCTCTTTGATAATAATAATGAATAGTAAGCCAAATGACTACCGTAATTGGCTCTTCTGAGATGCTACAATCAGTGGGGAACCAAAGAAATTCCAAATGAACACATTTCTTCAATTAATAGAGGCTTTTTAAAAAAAGAAGAAATATATTTCTTAGAGTTTTTCATGCTAGGCAAGTGAGTTAACTACCTCACCTTGGATACACCCAGTGATCTCCTGGGGGGGATTTGTACCATTGCATCACTCTGAAAATGCTCTCCAAATCTGGAAGCAGAAAAATGGCATCTTACTTTAACTAATAACATTAATTTATCATATCTCCTTCTTGCTTTTCATTTCCATATTGTAGCCACTCTTCACAGAGCATCTGAAATGTGACACATAATTAAGGTGGCTTACAGTCTAGTGTTAAAGACAGACATGCAAGTAGTTAGCTACAAAGAAGGTGGTAGAGTAGGACAGCATTTCTAGAGGACTGTGAGGAGGCATTAACTATTGGTGTTCTGGGGAGCTAACTGAAGGCTTCCCAGGCTAAATGGCATAGTGAGCTTCATTTAAAAAAATCCAGAACAATAACGTATTTGATACAAGAGACTTGATTAAGTGAGGGTTGTTATTACTATTTTCATCTTAAGAGGAATTAAGACCTGGAGGTTCAAGTGACTTGCTTAATATAACAGGACTAATAAGTGGCAGAACTGGGGCTATGACCCAGTCATGATACTAATCGTTGCCTGGTATTGAGTATTTACCATGTGCCAGAGATTGTGTTACGTACTCAGTATTTTTCTTCTGACTTAATATTCATAGCAACCTATGAAGTTAACCGTATTTGTGGATATATTGTGGAGCAGAAAAGCAATGCATTGGAGGATTCTCATATATTAGCTTTAGATAATAAACATAGCATGAGATTTAAAAATTAAAAGAAGATGTTGGGAAAGAGTTGTAAGAATTTGTGAACACAAGAATGTCTGGTAATTCAAACTTGCTGGTATATTACTAACTTGATCATAGTATAAAAAAGAAAAAGGGAAGATTTTTGTAAATCCACGTTTTCTCACCTGTTTTTCTGTTGGTCAAAGCCTCGTGGCAGGAGACCCCAGGAGAAACAGCTCAATTTGAAAACTACTGTGGCCATCTCTTGTCCTGAATGCTTTCCCTGCCCTTTACTGTGACCAAAGAGAGCTGGGTCTACAAATGAGTTTAGGAGAGTAACAATTGGGACAGCACAAATGCTGTATTATTTCATAGTTGAGTAAAATTGAAGTTTCAGTAAATTACCCAAAGACTATTAAATTGAACCTAGGTTTTCTGGCTACAAAACTCAAATTGTTTAATCCGTATACTGTGTTGCTCCTCTTGAATATGTAACATGCTACATCTTAACAAAGACTTTCTGTTTCTAATGCAGGTTTTTGAAACAGTCTGTACATGAAAATTTACCACATCAAATTAATTCTGATGAAACTGGTAATTAACCATGACCATCAATATTAATAGCAGGAAGTGAAAATAGTTATGATCTGAGGTCCCTGTTATCATGGAGTGTGCAAATCTATAATTAACTTGATAAGCTTCTAGAATACCAATAGGATTTAAGAATCATTTTTAGAGTATTCTCCTGTATTCTAGGATTCTAAGCAATAATCTTAATGAACAATAAATAAATAAGTAAATGGAGGATGAAAGACTGATAGTGGGAAATACATGTGCTGTTTCCTAATTAACTTTTTTTCTAAAATAGGAAAACAATCTCCCATAGTATCACATAAGTATATTTCCATTATTCTTAATACCAGGAAAACCTTACTTAGTATTTATTCTACCCTTGGTCAAATCATGAATTCATATGTAGATGTCACCAAAATATCAGCAGATAGTCTGTTAATAAACAAGAATATGTTTATTATGAATCCCTGCTGTAGAGGAAAACACATTAATAGAATCTTAGCAGTATCTCAGAAGGGAAGTTAGAAGTAGGATAGTTATAGAACTATGGGAGGAGGGGTGAGTTGAAAATGATTGAAGGAGAAGGTCTTCCAAGTTGGGGAATTGAAAGTGAACAAAATGGAAATATAAAAAGTTAGAATTTGTGGACACAGGTAAGCTAAGGTTTTGAAGCAGTCCTTGATAACTGAGCTATTTATTGATAAGTAAGCTACTTTTTTCAGATGAGCAGATAATTGGCTCTGACAAATTGACTTTGTAGGAATATCCTGAAATTAAAAAAAAAAAAAAAGTTTGTTTATTGGTTAACAGTCTTATCTTCCCAGCACAAAGTTTTCCTGGTATCAACAACTAAGTCATGTTACGAAAGGTGGGCTGACTATAGGCTTCTCTAAGTTGTGTTGACACAGTGGCCCCATCCTATGTGGGACCCATTCTGGCTGTTGATTCACAAATCTCAGAGTGAGAGTCCCAGAGATCCCTTTTTATCAAATAGTGCCCATTTGTAGCATTGGTTATGTAATTAATAGCTTACTATAATTCTGACATCTATCAAAAGGAATTTAAATACTTACTAATGTGAAAAATAGGCACAAGGTCTTTTATTTACTGTTTACCTGTTAAAATGTAATCATTCAATTATATTTAATTTCCTAGTGTTTACTTATAAGTGGCATTAGTATTTCTGTGTTGGCTTTGTAATCATGAATTCTAAAAAGGTCATATTAGCAAATTTTTCATTCATTAGTGCTTAAGTGTGTCAGTTAAGAAACATTCACTAACAACAGATTGACTTATATGTAGCAATTATTATTAGATTTTTATTCATATTAAAGTATCCCTGATAATATTTTATGTGTCATAACATTGGGTGAATATTTCTCCATTTACATGCTATAAAATAAGTAGGCCTCCAAATTCAGTGTTATTGATAACACTTAGACTTTCACATTTCAACTCTAAATTTCTCAAACTACATAAAATACTGTAATACAAATATAGAATCTTATTATAGTTGCATCTTCCTCTTTTATTTTAGAAACTTTAAATTTTCTTCTAAATCTTCTTTTACCTAAAAGTATGAGTTGACTAATAAAATAAATGCTAGTTACTACCACCATGATTTTGCTTCATCAAAATAAATACAGATAGTCTGCAACTTAGGATGGTTCAACTTACAGTTTTTTGACTTCATAGTAGTGCAAAAACAATACATATTCAGTAGAAACTGTGCTTCGAATTTTGATCTTTTTGTGCACTAGCAATATGTAGTAGGATATACTCTTGTGATGCTGGAGAGTGACAGTGAGCCACAGCTCCCAGTCAGCCACACAGTTCCAAACATAAAACTACCCACCATTCTGTTCTTCATTTTCAGTACAGTTTTCAGTAAATTACTTGAGATATTCAAAACTTGGTTTTGCCCAACTGTAGGTTAGCATAAACGTTCTGAGTATGCTTAAGGTATGCAAGCCTAAGCTATGATGTTCTGTAGATTAAGTGTGTTAAATGCATTTTCAACTTAGAATATTTTCAATTTGTGATGGGTTTCTTGGGGCGTAATGCCATCATGCATCAGGGAAGATCTGTAATAAGAAAAATCAAGTCTCAAAATTAATCATTCCTTGTCGCAAAATTATGGGCTAATAAATATTATAATTTTAATTCAGATTAATGTATAAAAACACACACAAAAAAACCATCTTTTGTAAGATATCAAGGTGTTTTTAGTTGAATTCCTTCACAATGACATGAGTGTTAAACCAGGCTTTACAACTAAGGGATTGTATGCATGTGATTTTTCCAGGATGTCATTATGACATATTAAGCTTGGATGGACCAATGATGACAAAATTGCTGCATTGAAATGACAGTGATTTTTAGCTCTTTTTTCCATTAACTTTTGTTTTATGTCTCATTTAGACTCGCTGAAGTACTATCTTTTTAAATAGGTGCCAGTGTGTAGATTAATATTTGAGAAGTATGTTGTTTCTGTTTCTGATATGTCTATTTAAGTAGACATATTTAAATGTCTCCTAATGCAGCTGATGCACCTTTTTTTCTTAATTTTTGTAGCTGAAACATCTACATGCTTTACCAAATTCTCCATTAAATTGACCAGTAAACAGAATTACATTTATACTTATAATTTCTTAGAAATAAAATCTGAATTTGATGAGTTCTGAAAATGGTTAAACATGTTCCTTCAAGTCAAGATGAAGGGGAAAACGGTTTTATAAACATGTTAAAGTTATTGAACCAAATATGAATCTGTGTGTTTTTCTGATGACTGTCCTTCTCATCACTACACATCTCCCATGCTGACTTGTGAAATTAATTAATTGGTAATGGGCTAAGTCAAGACTAGTCTTATATAACTGGGAGAACTGACTCTTTTAGGTTTCTCACTTCTTTCAAAGAGAATTATAATAATGCAGTGACAGCACCAGGATCATTTTTACTTAGCCTCCATAAGCACAGTTACCAGAAGGGAAGGCTTGTAGACACCTAGAACCCTTGCAGTTGTATCTGACTCGTATTTTTATTCAGTTTTTCCCCATTTTCTTCTATAGTGAATTCTGGTATCTTAATCTAACATAATTCCAGAATATACTATAAAGGGCACACGAAGTCTGAGACAACAGAAGCCACTAAAGATTTCATCAAGGATGAGAAACAATTTCCATTCAAATGCGAATAATTTGTTCCTGAATAGAAAAAATGATAAATAGGTGAACAACTCTTGATTCAGTAGGCACTTGGCCTGTTACAGATGAATAATTGAATGAAAGAATGAATGTAGTGAATTCATTTACTCTGACAAAATGAGTGAAGAATCTGCTTTTCTAGCAACATTGGGGAATACTTTTCTAATTCTCTTTCTGAACATTACTTCTTTTAGAGACTAAGTTGAGAAGTAAAAGCTATCACCCAGTTCATTAATTTCTCAAAACAAGAAGGGAAGAAATCTCACCTTAATAAAAGCAGAGAGGTAGAACCCTTGCATGTGGGGAAGCTGTGTTACAGTAGAGCTAGAAGGAATGCTGGATTCTCTTCCAGGATTCCCAAGATTCCCTGGTGTCACAGAGCTTTAAAAAGTGCTAGGAGGATGACTGTGGAACCAATTATACATGAATATTTACGTCTTTGTTTAAGAAAAGGAGCAATGTATTGTGAACATGAAACTAATGAGTTTTGCAATTGAGTTATTAAAATTCTTAGAGTTGATAAGCACACTTGAACATAAGAGTTGTATTTCAAACTTTTTTCTTATGGTCCTGTATTTTTAGGAAAACCTGAAAAATGTTACAAAAGTAAAATATGGCACTAGTGAATGGGAAGATCTGTTATGGAAAAAATAACTAGGAAAACTAAGTAACTGGGTGATTTCATGTAAGAAGTCAAAGATGTGAGCAAAAAGTTAGCTGGTACAGACCAAAGGAACTAGGAGAGTATTTCCATCTGCCTCAAATTGTTCATTTTAAGGCCATAGCTCTGCTTCCCAGATAGATACTGAACTATCCAGGACTTAAATCAGTGCAATATCTGACATAGGTAAAGGAGAATCCTCAATCAGTTATGTCATCTAAAATCGAGACATTTTCTTGGCATAAAATTGCATAGAGAATTCAGAGTCACTCAGGCAACGAACTGGAAACCAGCCTAGCCACCATCCCATTTACAATTCTTAAGCTTTACTTTTCTTTTTAAATTGTTTATATTACATAGTAAATAAATGCAACAAAGACTTACAACCTACATGAATAAACAATAACAAAGAAAAGAAGGAACTTTGCCTACTATCCATCCACACAACTTAAGAAGTAGAACATTATCAGCAACTTTCAAATACCCATACCCCATGGCTTTCATTTTGGTTATTAATCTTTAGTCTTTCTTTATAATTGTATATCACTAAGTAATATAATAATATATGTTATATGTAGCATTATACATAATTATATGTTATATATATAACTAAACAGTATATTGTTTTTGGATGTGTTAAAATTACACAAATTTTAAAATATTGTATGCATTTTTTTCTGCTTACTTTTAAAGTTTACTTATTTTGAGAGAGAGAGAGAGAGCGAGCGAGCACATGTGCTGGGGAGGGGCAGAGAGAGATGGGGAGAGAGAGAGAAACCTAAGCAGACTCTGCACTGTCAGCACAGAGCCCAATGTGGGGCTCAAATCCACAAACCTTGAGATCATGACCCAAGCCAAAATCAAGAGTTGGACGCTTAACCAATTGAGTCATCCAGGTGCCCCACTGCTTTTTGATCAATATTTATTAGAATTTTCCATGTTGGCGGGGCGCCTGGGTGGCTCGGTCGGTTAAGCGTCCGACTTCAGCTCAGGTCACGATCTCACGGTCCGTGAGTTCGAGCCCCACGTCCGGCTCTGTGCTGACAGCTCAGAGCCTGGAGTCTGTTTCAGATTCTGTGTCTCCCTCTCTCTCTGCCCCTCCCCTGTTCATTCTCTGTCTCTCTCTGTCTCAAAAATAAATAAATGTTAAAAAAAAAAAAAAATTAAAAAAAAAAAAAGAATTTTCCATGTTGATGCATATTGCATTTTTCCTAGTACATTATACACAAAAGCTTCTTTAGAGCATAAGCATAGAAGTAGAATTGCTGCATCATAGAAGGTGAAAACATTCAACTTTTCTGGATTATGTCAAAACATTTTCCAGAATGACTTCATCTGTACCTTATCCCAATCAAATTCTATAACAGCACTGGTTATTTTATAACTTTGGGAACACTTGGTATTTTCAGGTTGTAAAGTTTTTGCCATTTAGGTAATTATAAAAAATACCTCATTGGAATAATTTGCAATCCCTGAATACTAATAAAGATTAGCATTTTTCCTGTGTTGCTAGTAATTCATATTTTCCCTTTCAGAAGAATTTTTCGAAGACTCCTATGCCTTTTTTGACTGGATTAATTGCTTTTATTATGGTTTTAACTTGTCCATGTATAATTTTGGATTTCGTGTTTAATGTTGGATACTGATCTTTTGTCAGTTATATGTTTTGAAAATGTCTCCTTGATGTTTATGGCTTGTCTTTTATTTAGTGTTTTCAGATTAACAGAAATGCTTAATTTAATACCCTCAAACATATCCATCCTTTCTTCCACTTATGATTTACTGTTTTAATGTCCTTTTAAAGGAATACTTCCTTTTTCTAAAATCACAGAAGTATTCTGTGTGTTCTGCCAAAAGCATTAAAAAGTTTTCTCATTTACTTCTTAAGCCACATAGAATTGATATATTTACATGTATGTTTAATTATGAATAATTTCATTCCTGTCAATAAGGACAAAAAAATAGTCTCAGTTTCATTTTGAAATACTTGTTCTTTTCTCTCTTGCTTGCAAGGACATCTATTTTGTTCCTTGCTCTTTTTAGACAAAAAAAAAAAGTCAGTATTCCTGATTTCTCTAGTTTTTAAATTAATTTAAGGTAAATCCTCTCCTTTATGTTAACTTTCCTTAGGAAACATCTGACAATTCTTAACTCTTTGTACTTCCGTTACTATTCTGTATCTTCCTCATGTCTTAGAACTCATTCAAAATCCTTCAACTGTTTGGTTTTCGGTGAATATATCCCCATAGCATATTTTCCCCTAACATCTGTCTTTTCCCCCAACATTTCTGTTGCTTTACTAAAACATAAGGAAATTACTCTTGCTGCAGAGTTAAGAAGTTTGGAAAACAGCCTTTTCATGTGCTTACTTGTCACTGTAAATGGCAGAGATGAGTCAACTGCATTACTTTTATACTTATTTTGATTTCATATATATTTATAAGTTTTACAGCATCTTATTTATGTTCTGCATTTTTCTCCTTTTGTCTTTTCTTTCTTGCCTAGTTTCTGATTGCAGGTGCTGTCTTTTTATTGAGTCTTTCCTCAAAAATTGTGAGTTATCTGCTGTTCTTATGTTTTTAATGTTTATCTGTAAAGTTCCATCATGCATATGTATAATACGTAAATTTTATTCGTATTTATTCTATATTCTTACCAAATACAAGGATCTTTGAGCACTGTTTTTCATCTCTGCCTTTCTCTTTATCTAATATTGTTTTCCATTTTTAACTCCATGTTATTTATGCCACAAATCAATAATTATGTGTTTAGACTTATGTATAAATCTTATATTCCATTGTTCAGATTGCTTTATTTTGCAGAATTTTCAAACATTAACTCTTCAGTTTTGCTTTTCTATATATTATTATTTTCTCTCCTTTTGAACTCTAGCTGGGTCTGTATTAAATTTTTTTCTCTATCCAGCATGTTTCTAAACCTTGTTTTCATACTTTTTGTCTGTTCCCTTTCTGTTCTCTCTTGCAGAGAGATCTGAATATTCATTCAGATCTACCTTTCAGTAGATTAATGATCTTTTAAATTGTGTCTTCCACTGAGTTTTTATTTCAGACATTTTATTTTTCATTTGTACAAGTTTTATTTGATTCTTTTCAAATCTTCTTTGTCATATATAATTTTTCATTCTTTACATTTTCAATTCTATCCCTTATTTTTTAAACATATTGAGTAAAACTATTTTGTATTCTACATCAGATTATTTCACTGACTGAAGTCTATGTGTTTCCCATATTCTTGCTGATAGTTTTTGTTCATGGTGCTTTGTAAGTTTTTTTGGAATTTTTTATAATTTAAAGCACCTTGCCTTGGCATTTATTTGTAGGAATTCTTAGTGCTCTGGTTTTAAAATATGTTATTCTAATTAGGTTTTGTGATTTTTTTTTCTTCCCAGTACTTAGGTACTACAAACTATGCATCACTTCAAAATAAATTCTAGATTTGAGTTTTCCTCCTGAGCAAATATGAATACACACATACATACACATCTATAGCAAATTCATTCTGCCAACATAGGAGGGCTGGATTTTGGTTATAAATTCTCAGGATATATTTTTTCCTTTTCTTCCCAGTCATTTCTTTGCCAGCTTCTTCTATCGGGCAGTTTCATTTATATCTCCCTTTTGGAGTTCAGTTTATGCAGGGATTTCTTATTTCATTCCTAATCTTGAATGGGACCTAAACTTGTCTTGTTATCTTGTGCCCCATCAAAACTGAAGTTTAATATTTCCAGAGTTCCAGAGGTCAGCTTTCAGGAATATAACTGTCTTCATTACACTTCCATTTGTATAGTTTTCAGTTTCCATATCAAGGTTGGCCTGTGAAGATTCTTTTTCAACTCAACAATGCATTTAAAGTGGTTATTAAAATATTTAGCTAATATGTTTATTTTGTTAGACACATGTAGCCGTACATTCTCCCAGGATGGAAGGAAATGAAATCTGGTTATTCAATTATGATACTTTCTTGTTAGAATTAGCAAATATCCATCAACTCTGGGAAATATCTGGTCTCACTATGCTACATCTATAGTGAGACTACTTTTATAATAAACCAAAATAGTTTTGATTAGGTTTTTATATTATAAACCAAACTATATATATAATTGCATAATTCCCACCTTTTTATAATGTCTAAAAATTTAAAACTCAAATTATCAGGTGCATCTAAGGTCTCACATTGGGTTTACAGTATTAGATGAAGACTTGGATTAAAATAATATTATTCCAAGGCAGTAGAGTCTTGCATGTAAGGATCAACCTGTGGGCAGCAATAGCTTACTTAAGTAACACATTTGTAGATGTAGATGGGAAGTAATAAAATGTGCTATAATATAGAATACTTCTCTGTAAGCAGAGATGTTTCTATAGGCCTAGGAGCTCTTGATAAACTTATAATTTCAACAAAGATCAGAAATGTAATATAATCCTGATAGGGTAAGGCAGAGTTCCCATATATTTTGGATGTTCCTTTAAAACTAAAGCTGATTAGTAACTAAGAAGTAATTCTGTAGGAACATAAAGAATTCTGTAGCCTTTCTAAATGTATGATGTAGATTAACAAAAACTAGCATTCCAGTTAAAGATGATGAATTAATGTTATAAACTTGCCTGCACTTCCTCCTGAAATACCACAAATAATGAGCAAAATATTTTTTAAGGTAGAAATCCACTAGGACAAAGATAATGGTAGAGGAGAAAACAGACATAAAAATTTGGAAGCTGTAAAACTATTGGACAAGTAGTAACAGACTAAACAGACCTGAGAATTTGGAAACTAAAATTGGCAATGGGAAAAGTAGAGAAGCATGGTGATTTATTGCACAGAATCTACAAAAGCCTCAGGAAATGGCAACACTAGATAATAGGAAGTATGAGTAAAAGTGGAGTAAAAATCCCACTACTAGTTAAATGTTTTAGAGTTGATACATTTTTCACCAAACCATCTATGTGCTGACATATCCAGCAGTCCTTGAATGAAATCAGACTAATTTTTAACCTTAATATGTCAGGTTATCCTGCATAGCCAGCTGAGCTCACTGAGATGTACAAGGACATCCAGATGACAAGAAGCTTCAAATCTTTACAAGATATTTTCCCAAGAAAATTCATATCTTTTATTTCTCACTTTTTATTGCAGTTTGTTCTGTAAACTTTATATCATTCAAATTAACACATCTTTATCTTTAACAACTTTGGAATTAAAAGAATGCATTTTGAATTATAGTATAAAACGTGTCCTCAAAATTGTGAAGTAGAAGGTTTTTTTAATACTAGAAAAAATAAGAATATCAAATGATTATTACAGTTTGGAGACATTCTAATAATGGATAGATTTTAAAGGCTTATTAGAAGCCAATGGTCACTTTTAAAATGTTTGATTATTCATCCATTCATTTAGAGGCATAATTTAAGTAAAGGTAAAGACTAATAAGCTCTTATATTCAGTAGTATGAATTTCAAGTAATTTCTCCAAAATCAAAATAGACTCAGCTTTCAAAATATGTGTCCCAAGAAAACTAAAGATGCTAAAGATGTCATATTTTGCCCCAAATTTGCACAACTATGAAGTAATTAATTCCCATTCCAGTCCTCAGACCAGATCTTTCAGTAATATAATGTGTTTCTGCTAGACCACTGGAATTTCCATGATATGTAATAGCTTCACAATGGGTCTAAGGAAAACAAACTCTATTTCATGTGCTTATCCCTCCACTTTCCATTAATGCTACCCCTAGGATGGTTACCAGCAACACAGGAAAAATGCTAATCTTTATTAGCATTCAGGGATTGCAAATTACACCAATAAGATATTTTTTATAATTACCTAATGGCAAAAACTTTACAGCCTGAAAATACCAGGTGTTCCCAAAGTTATGAAATAACCAGTGCTGTTATACAATTCCCCCCTCCTTGACAATGTACACACACACGCACACACAGAGCAGTCTTTAATTTGCACTGATGGGAGTGGTTCCTGCAGATAACATTCTCCCTCAGGTGTGACAGGTTAGAGGGTTTATTTTGAAAATAGCTACTTTTAGGATGCTAAGAAGGCCTCTGGGCCACTGACACTTTAGTATGACTTTTTTTGAGAGAGAGAGAGGGAGAGAGAGAATCCCAAGAAAGCTCCATACTCAGCACCAAGCCCAATGTGGGCCTTGATCTCATGACTATGAGATCATGACCTGGGCCAATATCAAGGTTGGATGCTTAACTGACTGAGCCACCCAGGCACCCCATAGTATGACTTTTACTGATGTGAAAGTTCATCATTAAAATAAGTCAAGGTATAAACTATACACATATGAAATGTTTCCTCATTTATTTGTACTGTGTGGCATTTTTAAGCCACTGCTAGTCCTTTTGGAATTAGGTATGGAGAACAGTAAGAAGTATCTTTTTCATTGTGAGAGTACAAACTAAAAAGGTGGAGGTGAAGAATCAGAAAAATCAGGATAAGGAAAAAAGAGTGGTGGGAGTTTCCTACAAGTAGCTACTTTCAAAATAAATCCTCTAACCTGTCACACTTGAGGAAGAATGTTTAAATGCAGGAACCATTCTCATCAGGGCAAATTAAAGACTGCTCTGTATGTGTACACTGCAAGGAGGGGGAAATTTTTCCCTACTCTTCTTGGTTCTTTTGTCTGGCCTAATACTTAAATTAACACAAGAGAAAAAAACAAATTTAATTTCATACATACGTCTTCTAGATATGGGATCCCCAAAGTGAACAAAGCCTTTATATATGTACCTTTTATATACCTTTTAGACACAGAAACAATATTTGAAGAACTGACAAGACGAAGAAACTTAGGCTTGGGTACTAATTAGTGAGTAAACTGAACGAAATTTATTTACATAGGCTCCTTGACCCTGAATTTTCTATCTTTGATATTAAAGATATCTTTCTATCTCCTTGTGCAGGGATGTTACCTTTAACATGGGAGATTTATTTCCTACTTTCAATGGGATAGAAGGAAAGTCAGAATGTCCTTCTTGCAACAGCTGTTTCTCAAATAACTTTAATTCAAAATTATCAATATGCCACTTTGGCATAGTTTTGATAAGCCTGCCCTGACCTGTGTGTGTGTGTGTGTGTGTGTGTGTGTGTGTGTGTTGTACGTGTGTATATATATGTATATGTGTGTGTATATATATATTCATTCATATATGTGCATATATATGTGTAAAATCATATCTCTATATTTTTTTACTTGCATAGTCTCCCTTTATGTATCTATGTCTTACAATTTTGAGGACCATGTGTCTTTATTTTTTGTACTCTACCCTGTGACCAACGGCTGGTTAATAGCAGAAATCAGTCTTGTAACTCTAACAGTGTTGAAAAATCAGGTGAAGAGTTGAAAATTAAATTTAATTAAAAACTGCTTGCTAGGAACAAGGTGAGATATGGATAATCACTATTAACACCTCTATTTATCTTCTTATCAGTTAAATCTGAGCATTGAAAAGAATTAAAGCTGATAATTGCCAAGACAGCTTGAGGAGGACAATTAGACTATAGGCATTATTGAAGTAGTAAGATAGATTATTAAATAAAGTACAAAAAAAAATTATATGAGTAAATATAAAGTATGATTTTGTTTAATTAGATATGAGTGAAGAATTAATTTCTTAAGCATAGGGCAAATATTTTACTTTTGAAATGTTGCCCCAAATAAGCAGCAGTATATCTAGAAAATTAGAAAGGGGTTTTCAAGTTTTATTAATTATAAGTTATTGAGATAGATCCTTTGGTTATGTTGCATAAGGGATAGTACTGGTAATAACATTTGTATTTTATTTTACTGGAAATTACAAAATAAACAAAATATATACACCAGCAATTAGTTTTTAGAATGTGTTGAATTGATACTTTATTCTCAGTTGTATTATGGGCAACCATTATAGTCTAAATCTGATGGCTTCTGATGAATATACAGTGTGTGACTAGACTACTTCATTTTTATATATACTTTGTCTATTATGATATGTATTGGCAGATAAAGTTACTCATTCAACATAAATATATGATTATTACTAATCATATATATAGAAAATGTAATTTGTCAGAATCCTAGGAAAAAATAAATACAAGGACATCTCAGTAATGACCACAGTGGGTCCACCCTAAATTTGCATATGAGAGCTTTCTGGAGACTGCTTGAGCCCTGGAGCAACAGAAAAACCTTGAGTCACTCCTTTTGTTTCCTCTGTAAACTGGTTGGTCCAAAGGATGGCAACAGAGGTTTCCCAGTCTGTCACGTTCTCATCTCTCTGTGGAAAGATATTTTCATATCAAATTATGTTTTCAGTTGTGGGTAGATTTCCTATAAAAAAGGAATACCTGTAAAACCCCATATAGCCTCTGATATTCCTTACGCATTAAACAGAAAGAGAAGGAAAAGTTACACAAGTCACCTCAAAGGTTAAATATAACTCAATTTCAGAGTAGTTTTATTAATTAAATATTTATTATAAACTAACTAAGAGTTCAGTAATGATTTCTAAGAGATTTTTAAAAAGCAGTACTCAAAAACTAGATCATAACACTTTGGAGCTCAGTGGGGCACTGTACATTTAGTGATGCTAATCATTGTACTACACTACATTACACTATTCTCTCACATTACAGAGAATGTAAGAATGCAATATAAGGACTCATACTGGACCTCTTACAAATGAGTACTTTTTTAAAATAATTCAAAGAATATATGTTTAAAATAATTCATAAGCAGCTTTGTTCGCAGAGAATAAAATTAGTGTCAAAGAACATGTGCTTTGATGACAGAAGCCAATTTCTTTTTTTTTAATTTACTATTATTTTTTTTTAATATTTCTGAGGCAGAGAGAGACAGAGCATGAGTGGGGGAGGGGCAGAGAGAGAGAGGGAGACACATTATCCGAAGCAGGCCCCAAGCTGTCAGCACAGAGCCCGACCCGGGGCTGGAACTCACAAACCGTGAGATCATGGAGCCAAAGTCAGTCGCTCAACCGACTAAGCCGCCCGGGCTCCCCAACCAATTTCTGAGATCTACAACTTTGATCAAATTACCTTCCCTTAGCCTCAGTTTTTTAGGTAAAAATATAGGGCTCATAAGAACTTTGGCCTTTCATGTTTCCCAGATTGAGGTGAGAATAAAATTAGATGATGCGTGTAAAGGTTCTATGTGGGGGCACATGCCTAGCTAGCTCAGTTGGAAGAGCATGCAACTCTTGATCTCGGGGTTGTGAGTTTGAGCCCCATGCTGTGTGTAGAGATTATTCAAAACAATAAATAAACTTTTAAAAAGGTGCTATGTGAAGAATAGAGAGTAATATGCATTATCCTTATTGGTTAAAATTACATCTTTAGTTTTATTCCGATGTTTTACTCTTGTAAAATGTGAACTGCTCCTGTTATTATGTGAATAACAGGGCACTTCTGGATCTCACAGCAGCCCTGTTACATACACCTTGGAATCCTTAGGGTTCTACCCAGATCTGCTTAATGTGGCAATACCAAGTACTTCAGACCTTTCTAAATATATGTCTGAGAATAATGTAGAGCACATACATGTAACAGCTATTTTAAAAATAAGTTTTAGTTGCAAAGCTTTTGTGTTTCATTGTAAGAGATTTCTTTCCCAAATACAGTAGTCTCCCATTATTTTCAGTCTGGCTATCTGCAGTTTTAGTTACCCGTGGTCAACTGTGGTCTGGAAGCAGATGATCCTCCTACTAACATATGTCAGAAAGCCAGTAATAGCCTACCCCTGTATCACAGTGCCTCTGTCATTCACCTCACTTTATCCTATCATGTAGGCATTTTATCATCTCACATCATCATGGGAAGGGTGAGTAGAGTACAGTAAGATATTTTGAGAGATAGAGACCTCATTCATACAACTTTTATTATAGTATTTTGTTATAATTGTTTTATTTTATTAGTATTATTACTGATCTCTTACTGTGCCTAATTGATAAACTTTATCATTTGTATGTATATATAGGGGAAAAATACTGCATATGGGGTTCATTACTGTCTTGGGTTTCAGGCATCCACTGGGTGTCTTGGAACATATCCCTCATAGATGAGGGAGGACTACTATACAGACTGGAGCAAATTCTTTATCTAGCAATTCCACATATATTATAGTGGAACAGCTTTGTTATTCCCATTGTATTGATGAAGAAGCCAAGAGCCTCAAGATGGTTAAAATATTAATCTAAGATCCTATGATTTTAAGTGATAAAGTGCATAATTGAACTCAAAAGTTCAGATCTGTTGTAATAACAATTTCAGAATAGGTGCTACCCGAATATAATGGGTAAAGATGGGGAAGTAGAAAGGTGAAATTCCTTCTCTAGGGTAACACAAAGTGACCAAATTAAAAAGAAAATCTCCTTGCAGACCACTATTTTGTTTACTATAACATTCTGATTCCTAATCAGTACATTAAATGAGATCTTTTAGAATGTTTTGCAATTCATAATTTTATAGTTTGATTCAGATTTTGGGTGGTAGGTAAACAAAACACTTCCAAAGATTAGAAATTGAAATTCATGTTGCCCAATTTATTTAATGGAGCTAAGTAAAACTTTAGTATGAAAATCAGAAAGGGTACCATGAAAAATGAAAATTCAAAATCCATCTCAATCATCATCCTAGATGCAAATGTCCTAAACATGAATTCTTTCCAAGGAAATTCATATATGTACATACATCATAAGCAAATTGGATTTATTTCAAAGATAAAATAAATATTAATATTTATTAATTAATATTAGACTATCAAAGTTACTCACAATATAAGCATATTAGTAAGTGAAAAGCTGATAAAATTTAATTTTAGGTCCTGCTAAAAATTTCAGAAAACTACAAATAGAAGGAAAATTCCTTAATGGGTTAAAAGATATCACTTACAGTAGAAGAGCAAAGTATTATACTCAAAGGTGAAACCTTAAAAATCTCTGCAAAATAGGAAAAAGAATATCATTATGTCAGTTGAGTTTTTTTTTCTGATACTCCTAGGTACTGTAATAAGCTAATAAGATAGTTTAAGAATTATGAACAAAAGAATGAAAATTTCATTACAAATGATACAGTATTACTAAAAATAGGGGAGTTCAACAAGGTTTCTCAACATACAAGTCAATTGCATTTTAGTATAACAACTAAGTCGTTAAATATATGATGTTACAAACAACTATTTAAAATAGCAACACATTGCTAACGTTTCTAGAAGTTAACCTAAGAAAACACACATCTGACCTTTATGAAGAAAAGTTACAAAATTATATAAAAATATTTTAGAATCCCCTGTAAAGTGAAGACATACCATGCCCATGTGTAGGAAGAAAAAATATCACAAATACATCAATTAGTTATACGTTTTTCTTATGAAATCATAGAATTTAAATGAGTTATTAATAGGAGTTTTAATGTAATTTAGTAAGATTTTTCACATGTAATTGGTTCCAATATTTATACCAAAAGGCACAAGGTAAACAGTATGTAGCACAATCCTAAGGAAGGAGGATATGCAAGACTTGCCCTATTCAAAATCAAGATGTCATAAAACTAGACTGATTAAGTCAGTATTTGTCCAATGGAATAGGATAATGATCCTGGAAACAGAACCCATGTACACGGAGGATGATGTATGATGGAACTGGTAATGCAGGTGAGTATAGGAAGGATGACTGCTCTGTAAGTTGTCCTAGCATAATTGGTAGTCCACATTAAAAGGCAAAAGGAGGAAAAAAAGTTTGGAAAGATTCCAAGTAAGTACTGAGCAATTCTGTCATAAGCAAAAAAAAAAAAAAAAAAAAAATGTTTTTTAAAGGGGGGATGGCATGATTTGATTTGTGTTTTAATTAAGAGTTACTTCCTGGGGCGCCTGGGTGGCTCAGTCGGTTAAGCAGCCGACTTCGGCTCAGGTCATGATCTCGCAGTCCGTGAGTTCGAGCCCCGCGTCAGGCTCTGTGCTGACAGCTCAGAGCCTGGAGCCTGTTTCAGATTCTGTGTCTCCCTCTCTTTGACCCTCCCTCGTTCATGCTTTGTCTCTCTCTGTCTCAAAAAATAAATAAACGTTAAAAAAAAATTAAAAAAAAAAAGTTACTTCGTGTCCTTAGGAGTGGCTATTAAAAGAATTTTCTCTGCTGATAATCTATTTCTAATTGCTGGTAAAAGGAAAATATAGTGATTATGGTGTTGTGCTTCCTTTCCAAAGGATTGTTAATTGCTTTCAGAAAAAAATATTATTCAACTATTTGACTAGTTCTCTCTTAGCTTCCTTTGCAGTCATCTATTTTCTTGAAATCTGTTTCTCGGCTCGTATTTATCATACATTTCCTTTGATAATGACACAGTGAGAGGTGTCTGCCAGTCTTAAACTGAATACTATGGATTTTTTTTCAGTATTATTTTATAAACTTTTTTTTCTTGCATTTTACGATGAATACTTGCTATATAAATTATGTCATTGACTAACAGTCCATGGACTAATCAGCCTGAAAAATCTGTGAAACAAACAAATATTTCTTAATTTATTTTGAAATATGCTTAGTTCCTACAAAAGCATTTTCTAATGGCATGAATCTTTAAATTGCCAGGAAGAAAAACTATAGCATTTTAAGAAGCATGAGTATTTAACAAAACCTGGCACATAGTAAAGAGTGTAAATGTTAATTTTCTTCTTTCCTCTTGCTTTATTAGTAGATATTAAGCTAATTGAGATGAATTTAAATGGATTGTATAAAGTTGGATTTTAAGGTGAATTAAACACAATTTGTAGAACATGGAAGTATAAAGTATTAAAAATATTAAGTATTTTGTAGTGATAAAATCCAAGCTATTTCTACAAATAATAAAAATGAAGAGAAGTAAGTCACAGAGTTTCTGTAGCTACACATGGTGTCTGATTTGATTACTGGTAGAAGAATCAAGACTCAGTATTTCATTTCCTCTTAATTTTTTTTGTTTATTCATTTTTTGAGAGAGACACAGAGCGTGAGTGGGGAGGGGTAGAGAGAGAAGGAGATACAGAATCCAAAGCAGGCTCCAGGCTCTGAGCTATCTGGACAGAGCCCCATGTGGGGCTCAAAGTCACTAACCTCAGGGTAATGACCTGAGCCAAAGTGGGATGCTTAACCGACTGAGCCACCCAGGCACCCCAAGACTCAGTGTTTCTTAATAAACAGTCTAGTGTATCTTCCTATATGAATTATATTTAAGTGTTATACATATAGTCTTTTCTCACATTAATAGTTAATTTAATAGAAAACTTTGCATATATACACATATCACAAATATCCACTATTATTTTCTTCCATTATTACTTCAAAGATACATGAAATAAATAAAATGCCTTTTTGCATTTTAATTGTGAATTATTTAACATTTAGTTAGCAATACATACTCCAGAAAGCAATATATTATCACTTTTTCTTTGAATGATTATTCATGGTTTATACTGATATTAATAATAATTTATTGGAAGTAGAATTAAATAGTACATGTCTTTATACTATTCAATCATAGAGTCATTATCAAACCATCTTGTAGATAAGCTTGGTATTCAGTTTTCTACTTAAGATTCCAACTTTGACATTTAATTTTGTATATAGAACTCTAATTATGAAAATGAGTCTGTTATTTAAAATCTATTTTGTATTTTGTGATCTACTAACCAAGAAACCAAAAAATGTCTCAAATTGAGAATCCTATACTTTTTAAAATTGTTTTTCATTAAAAGGAAAACATGCTGTTGGAGTATTTGTTTACAACTTATCAAAGAATTGATTATTATACACATGAGTTTTGTTTGTTCTAAGTTAAATAATTATGTATGCCTCACAGTCTGTATTATTATATTCTTCTAAAATATGTTAGTTCTGTTCTAATATATTTAAAATTCTTTGTGCAGTAGAGGAGGGCAGGGTTATTGGCTTATGATTTTTCACTAAAACTACTTTAAAATTTCCTTTATCTTCATTCAGTGGGAATGGCTATGGGTCACTATGCAAATTTTTAGATGTGAAACAAGTTTTGGCAACTGTCTACCTAGCAACATTAAATATATGTATATATATTTAATATGTATATACATATATATGTATGTATATATATGTATGTATATATATGCATATGTATATATATGTGTATATATATATGTATGTGTATATATATATGTATGTGTATATATATGTATATGTATATACATATACATATATATATATATATATATATATATATAGTGTGTGTGTGTGTGTGTGTGTGTGTGGCTAGACTCATCCTTACACCGAACATGTGCTGTTAGAAATGAAGTCAGGAGGGGCACCTGGGTGGCTCAGTCGGTTAAGCGGCCGACTTCAGCTCAGGTCACGATCTCGCGGTCCGTGAGTTCGAGCCCCGCATCGGGCTCTGGGCTGATGGCTCAGAGCCTGGAGCCTGCTTCCGATTCTGTGTCTCCCTCTCTCTCTGCCCCTCCCCCGTTCATGCTCTGTCTCTCTCTGTCTCAAAAATAAATAAAACGTTAAAAAAAAAAAAAAAAGAAATGAAGTCAGGAACTACCTTATCCAAGGAAGAAGCAAAGGAAGTTGGAGATGAAAGGGTTCTAGCTTGGACATGTAATAGAGCACTTTGTGTCTTTGAATCTGGCAATCAACTACTATTAGCCAGGAAATAAGGCATGAATCTCAGGAAACACTTGTATTCTTTCCAGCAGAATACCAATGTTGTTCACTGTTAACACCCCCGCCTCCTGCAGGTCTCAGTAGAAACTCACCCTATTCTTCCAGTGGAAAGCTTCATCTGTGACCAGTTCTAGCCAGTTAACTGCTAGGAAAGGTTTATTCTACACTTGGAAAATTCTTCCTCTCTTGAAAATCAAGAAACTGAGTGCTTCATCTCTTGAAAATATAAGAAACTGAGTGATTGGACACAAATGTGGAAGTATGTCATTTAAACCACCACTGGCCACCATGTTAGAATCAGAAGAGAAAAAAATCTCAGATTAAAGCTTACCATGTGAATAGTAGAATGGAGAGGCAAAGGAAATGTAGGTCTCCTATGAGGAACCAGCTGAGCTTTTTAGAGTCCATGTGAAAGTCATCCAACTGAAAGCCTACCCTATTCTTGAACTTCCTTTTACTTAAGCCATTGAATTTCTTTATTGCTGAAGTTACTTTGAATTGGGTTTTCTGGTTATATATACCAAAAGCATACAAACTCATTCAAAGTTGTAATTATAATATGAGGACATAGAATTCAGATAAAGATTCTTCCTATTTGGAAAAATGAAAACTGAAAGGCAGGAACTTATGATTTAATTCTAGATAATATAAAATGTATGACATTACTATTTTATTCTAGCTCATCATTACTGGTAATAGTCTCTACACTTATCTTTCTTAATAAAGCTCTTCTGTGCTTACTATCACCACTTTTTTATTGGATTAATATTTTTGCTAATTTAAAAAAAATCCATATCCATGCCTGTTAATAAAAACACTAGAAATATGGTCACATACTCTATATAAAATATTTCCTGATTTTTAAAATAACAAAATTTTCCAACCACATTTAAACAAAAACAGTTATAATTTCTATAAGAGATAGTAAGGTTTCACATGATTAAGAAATCAGGGATAGACTAAAAACTTGGGATAAAATGATGAAACAAATGTATGTGGCTCTTGACCTCATGTGGCTTACAAATAGATGCGTGTGTGGCTTTTTGTATAAAACACTTGTCACATGATGACAAAGCCACTTAAGTGTTAAAAATCACTCCATAAAAAAACAAAAAATAATAAATTGAAAGAATTTTTGAGTTTGCTATTCTCAGTTGAACTATGTCTTTCCAAAGTGCTCAAAAATAAATAGTAGTTTCTTCATTTCACCAATTTTGGGTCTGTTCATGTTGTAATATTAGTTTTTGTCTGAAAATAGTTTATGCTCTTTCACATTTTTTACTTTAAATCAAATGGATGTTTCTCTCCATTCCTAATTCATTCAAGCAAATGGCTGAAACCTTTTTCAAATTATTTAATATGTGAAATTTTATCGTACTATGCATTCAACATAATCATTAAAATCTACAGGGAATAAATATCTATTTCACATAACAACTAAAGCAATTAGGATGTAAAAATTGGAAGAACGTTGTTAATATTTTCAGTCTTTGAGCCACTTTCACTAATGAATTTATTTAAAAAAAACTCATATGCTTTTATGTCTAAAAAGTACACATGTTTTCTGGAAGATATTCTTTGAGGTTTAGCTAATTATTTCCTCAGAGTGTTTTACAAGTTTGAAGATATAACACAATGAATATTTCTAAAGCTCTATTGAAAATTAAAAAAAAATACTCCGCATAGAATATAAACTATAAAAGATTTAAAGTACAGATTTTAAAAAATATTATCCTATGGTGGATAGCAAAATAAAACTTACAGTTTCATGAATATTTTTTTGTATTAATTATAAAAGAATAACCAATTTAGAAGGTTTTTTTAACTTTATTTTTTATTTTTTAAAATTTACATCCAAATTAGCATATAGTGAAGCAATGATTTCAGGAGTAGATCCCTTAATGCCCCTTACCCATTTAGCCCATCCCCCCTCCTACAACCCCTCCAGGAACCCTCTGTTTTCCATATTTATGAGTCTCTTCTGTTTTGTCCCCCTCCCTGTTTTTATATTATTTTTATTTCCCTTACTTTATGTTCATCTGTTTTGTCTCTTAAAGTCCTCATATGAGTGAAGTCATATGATTTTTGTCTTTCTCTGACTAATTTCACTTAGCATAATACCCTCCAGTTCCATCCACGTAGTTGCAAATGGCAAGATTTCATTCTTTTTGATTGCCGAGTAATACACCATTGTATACATATACCACATCTTCTTTATCCATTTATCCATCGATGGACATTTGGGCTCTTTCCATACTTTGGCTATTGTTGATAGTGCTGGTATAAACGTGGGGGTGCATGTGTCCCTTCGAAACAGCACACCTGTATCCCGTGGATAAATGCCTAGTAGTGCAATTGCTGGGTTATGGGGTAGTTCTATTTTTAGTTTTTTGAGGAACCTCCATACTGTTTTCCAGAGCGGCTGCACCAGTTTGCATTCCCACCAGCAGTGCAAAAGAGATCCTCTTTCTCCACATCCTCGCCAACATCTGTTGTTGCCGGAGTTATTAATGTTAGCCATTCTGACAGGTGTGAGGTGGTATCTCATTGTGGTTTTGATTTGTATTTCCCTGATGATGAGTGATGTTGAACATTTTTTCATGTGTTGGTTGGCCATCTGGATGCCTTCTTTGGAGAAGTGTCTATCGTGTCTTTCACCCATTTCTTCATTGGATTATTTGTTTTTTGGGTGTTGAGTTTGATAAGTTCTTTGTAGATTTTGGATACTAACCCTTTATCTGATATGTGATTTGCACATATCTTCTCCCATTCTGTCGGTTGCCTTTTAGTTTTGCTGATTGTTTCCTTTGCTGTGCAGAAGCTTTTTATTTTGATGAGATCCCAGTAGTTCATTTTTGCTTTTGTTTCACCTGCCTCTGGAGACGTGTTAAGAAGTTGCTGAGGCCAAGATCAAAGAGGGTTTGCCTGCTTTCTCCTCGAGGATTTTGATGGCTTCCTGTCTTACACTGAGGTCTTTCATCCATTTTGAGTTTATTTTTGTGTATGGTGTGAGAAACTGGTCCAGGTTTATTCTTCTGCATGTCGGTGTCCAGTTTTCCCAGCACCACTTGCTGAAGAGACTGTCTTTATTCCATTGGATATTCTTTCCCTTTGTCAAAGATTAGTTGGCCATACGTTTGTGGGTCCATTTCTGTGTTCTCTATTCTATTCCATTGATCTGAGTGTCTGTTCTTGTGCCAATACCATACTGTCTTGATGATTACAGCTTTGTAGTATAGTTTGAAGTCTGGGATTGTGATGCCTCCTGCTTTGGTCTTCTTTTTCAAGATTTCTTTGGCTATTCGGGGTATTTTCTGGTTCCATACCAATTTTAGGATTATTTGTTCTAGCTCTGTGAAGAATGCTGGTGTTACTTTGATAAGGATTGCATTCAATATGTAGATTGCTTTGGGTAGTATCGACATTTTAACAATATTTGTTCTTCCTATCCAAGAGCATGGAATCTTTTTCCATTTCTTTGTGTCTTCTTCAATTTCTTTCATAAGCTTTCTATAGTTTTCAGTGTATAGATTTTTCACCTCTTTGGTTAGATTTATTCGTAGGTATTTTGTGGTTTTTGGTGGAACTGTAAATGGGATCGATTCCTTGATTTCTCTTTCTGTCGTTTCATTGTTGGTGTATAGGAATGCCACTGATTTCTGTGCATTGATTTTATATCCTGCAACTTTGCTGAATTCATCAATCAGTTCTAGCAGTTGTTTGGTGGAATCTTTTGGGTTTTCCATATAGAGTATCATGTCATCTGCGAAGAGTGAAAGTTTGACCTCCGCCTGGCCGATTTGGATGCCTTTTATTTCTTTGTGTTGTCTGATTGCAGAGGCTAAGACTTCTAATCCTATGTTGAATAACAGTGGTGAGAGTGGACATCCCTGTCTTATTCCTGACCTTAAGGGGAAAGCTCTCAATTTTTCCCCATTGAGGATGATATTAGCATTGGGTCATTCATATATGGCTTTTATGATCTCGAGGTATGATCCTTCTATCCCTACATTCTTGAGGGTTTTTTATCAAGAAAGGATGTTGTATTTTGTCAAATGTTTTCTCTGCATCTATTGAGAGGATCATATGGTTCTTATCCTTTCTTTTATTGATGTGATGAAACACGTTAATTGTTTTGCGGATATTGAACCAGCCCTTCATCCCAGGTGTAAATCCCGCTTGGTCTGGTGAATAATTTTTGTAATGTATTGTTGGACCCGGTTGGCTAATATCTTGTTGAGGATTTTTGCACCCATGTTCATCAGGGAAATTGGTCTATAGTTCTCCTTTTTAGTGGGGTCTCTGTCTTGTTTTGGAATCAAAGTAATGCTGGCTTCATAGAAAGAGTTTGGAAGTTTTCTTTCTTTTCTATTTTTTGGACACCTTCAAGAGAATAGGTGTTAACTCTTCCTTAAATGTGTGGTAGAATTCCCTGGAAAGCCATCTGGTCCTGGACTCTTGTTTTTTGGCAGATTTTTGATTACTAATTCGATTTCCTTACTGGTTATGGGTCTGTTCAAATTTTCTATTTCTTCCTGTTTCAGTTTTGGTAGCATATATGTTTCTAGGAAATTGTCCATTTCTTCCAGATTGCCCATTGGCATATAATTGCTCATAATATTCTCTAATTATTGTTTTGTTTTTTTTTTTTCTGTTGTGTTGGTTGTGATCTCTCTTCTTTCATTCTTCTTCTTGATCAAACTGGCTAGTGGTTTATCAATTTTGTTAATTCTTTCAAAGAACCAGCTTCTGGTTTCATTGATCTGTTCTGTTTTTTTGGTTTTGATAGCATTAATTTCTGCTCTGATCTTTATTATTTCCTGTCTTCTGCTGATTTTGGGTTTTATTTGCTGTTCTTTTTCCAGCTCCTTAAGGCATAAGGTTAGGTTTTGTATCTGAGATCTTTCTTCCTTCTTTAGGAAGGCCTGGATTGCTATATACTTTCCTCTTATGACTGCCTTTGCTGCATCCCAGAGGTTTTGGGTTGTGGTGCTATCATTTTCATTGACTTCCATATACTTTTTAATTTCCTCTTTAACTTCTTGGTTAGCCCATTCATTCTTTGGTAGGATGTTCTTCAGTCTCCAAGTATTTGTTACCTTTCCAAATTTTTTCTTGTGGTTGATTTTGAGTTTCATAGCATTGTGGTCTGAAAATATGCACGGTATGATCTCAATCTTTTTGAACTTACTTAGGGCTGATTTGTGTCCCAGTATATGGTCTATTCTGGAGAACGTTCCATGTGCACTGGAGAAGAATGTATATTCTGCTGCTTTAGGATGAAATGTCTGAATATAAGTCCATCTGGTCCAATGTGTCATTCAAAGCCATTGTTTTCTTGTTGATTTTTTGATTAGATGATCTGTCCATTGCTGTGAGAGGGGTGTTGAAGTCTACTATTATGGTATTACTGTCAATGAGTTTCTTTATGTTTGTGATTAATTGATTTATATATTTGTGTTCTCCCACATTTGGCACATAAATGCTTACAATTGTTAGGTCTTCTTGTTCTATAGACCCCTTGATTATGATATAATGCCCTTCTGCATCTCTTGATACAGTCTTTATTTTAAAGTCTAGATTGTCTGATATAAGTATGGCTATTCCGGCTTTCTTTTGTTGACCATTAACATGATAGATGGTTCTCCATTCCCTTATTTTCAATCTGTATGTCTCTTTAGGTCTAAACTGGTCTCTTATAAACAGCATATAGATGGATCTTATTTTCTTATCCATTCTGTTACCCTATGTCTTTTGATTGGAACATTGATGTTTAGAGTGAGTACTGAAAGATATGAATTTATTGCCATTATGATCCTTGTAGAGTTGGAGTTTCTGGTGGTGTTCTCTGGTCCTTTCTAATCTTTTGTTGCTTTTGGTATTTATTTATATATTATTATATATAAATATATAATAATTATAAATATCTAAATAATTATATATCTAAATAATTATATATATATCTAAATATCTATCTATATATAGATAGATATAGATATATAGATATAGATATATATATCTAAATAATTATATATATCTAAATTATATATATAAATAATTATATATATACATACATAGATATATATACATATATACATATATATATGTACATATACATGTACATATATACATATATGTATATACATATGTATATGTACATATATGTATATACATATGTATGTACTCTCCCCTCAGAGAGTTCCCCCTTAAAATTTCTTGCAGGGCTGGTTTAGTGGTAATAAACTCCTTTAATTTTTGTTTGTCTGGGAAACTTTTTATCTCTCCTTCTGTTTTGAATGACAGCCTTGCTGGATAAAGAATTTTTGGCTGCATATTTTTCTGATTCAGCACACTGAATATATCCTGCCACTCCTTCCTGGCCTGCCAAGTGTTTGTGGTAGGTCTGCTGCAAACCTGATCTGTCTTCCATTGTAGGTTAGGGACTTTTTTTCCCTTGCTGCTTTCATGATTCTCTCCTTGCCTGAGTATTTTGTGAATTTGACTATGATATGCCTTGTTGATGGTCGGTTTTTGTTGACTCTAATGGGAGTCCTCTGTGCTTCCTGGATTTTGATGTCTGTGTCTTTCTCCAGGTTAGGAAAGTTTCCCACTATGATTTGCTCACATAACCCTTCTACCCCTATTTCTCTCTCTTCCTCCTCTGGGACCCCTATGATTCTGATGTTGTTCCTTTTTAATGAGTCACTGATTTCTCTAATTCTTAAATTGTGCTCTTTTGCCTTAATCTCTCTTTTTTCCTCTTCGTTATTCTCTATAAGTTTGTCCTCTATATCGCTGATTCTCTGTTCTGCTTTGTCCATCCTTGCCGCCGCTGCCTCTATCCATGATTGCAGCTCAGTTATAGCATTTTTAATTTCATTCTGGGTGTTTTTTTACATCTTTAATCTTTGCAGAAAGGGAGTCTGGTCTATATTTGACTCCAGCTAGTATTCATATTATCGTGATTCTAAATTCTGGTTCAGATATCTTGCTTGTATCTGTGTTGGTTAAATCCCTGGCTGTCGTTTCTTTGTGCTCTTTCTTTTGGGGTGAATTCCTTTTGCGGCTTCTGGTTTCCCAAGTTCAGCTCTTCGTGTCCCGTACCTGCTGAATTCTGTGGTTCAGGTTGTGCAGATTGTTGTGTTAGTCTTCCAATCAGTTTTCTAGGTGTGTAGGATGGTTTAATGTTGGTCTGGCTGTATTTCATGGATGTGACACACACACAAAACTTCCATGCTATTCTGCCATCTTGGCTCCTTCTCCCCAATTTAGAAGTTTCAAAGGGAGTTTGTATGTGTGTGTATCACAGAAGGAGGAGCAGAAGGAAAGAAGTGAAAGCAGATAACTCATATCCATTATTACAAGAATATCATCAATCAGTCAAGTTTTTATCAAACAAAAGTAACTTTTAATAATATAAAGTATCTTATCCAGAGAAAAAAGCTGTTTCATTAATCATATATTTATAAATTTAAGAAATGCGAATTGTCAAAGTATTTTGCTCAAAATGTCTGTTTCATTTAAAAGATTGAGGCTAATTGGGGCGCCTGGGTGCCTCAGTCGGTTAAGTGTCCAACTTCAACTCAGGTCATGATCTTGCAGTTTGTGAGTTCAAGCCTTGTGTCAGGCTCTGTGCTGGCAACTCAGAGCCTGGAGCCTGCTTCGTATTCTGTGTCTCCTCTCTCTGCCCCTCCCATGCTCATGATTTGTCTCTTTCTCTGTCTCTCAATAATAAATAAACGTTAAAAATTTTTTAATAAAATAAAAAGATTGAGGCTAATTAAAATATTCAGAAGATGAGAAAAAGAAAGATAACACTCAAGTGATGATTTTTAAAGAAGTTCAGGTAAAAGTGTTGCTACAGAAGGATGACAGTTCCTTTACTTCTAAATAGTCTGTTGGCCCTCAAAAGCCACACAATCAAATTAACAGTAATGACTGACATAAATCAAAATTTGATACCGTCATGTATATACAATGAATAAGGACATCATTAGAAAATGTTCCTATTTCTGTTGACCTGTAACGTAAAATGCAAGTGAATGCCCTGTTGAAGATTAATCATCTAGACATCCAGTGAGATTTGATCGTGAAGCCCCCAATTCATAGAAATTATGACAAACCACTGTGACTATGGCAAAAGGAAACAGGTACCCGGGCTTGTAACAGGCAGAAAATAGTCATGTATGAGCCACTTTAGAAGACATGCTAATGTTAATATGAAACCCAACTATTGAACATTCAATTCCAATCTATATTGTATTTTCTTTCAGACTCCACAGATTTCAGATGTATTTGTTATTATGGAGATTCCTATCTAGAATTTCGGAATGTGTTGTTAAGTCCACAAAGTAACGTATCACTAGAATTTCATACCTTCAACTCCTATGGACTCCTGCTCTATATCAAGCAAGACTCAAATTCAGTTGATGAGTTTTTTATTCAATTATTTATTGAAAATGGTACTTTAAAGGTAAGTCATTATATTTATTTCATTTAAAGGAATTTTAGAAAGTCTGATTCTTTAGTGGTTATTGTCAAAATAAAATTTTATCTTAAATATATCTTTTATAATCACTAGGCTGTGTGTTCTGTTTTTGTAATTTTTTCATATTCAGTATTTATATTTCAAAATAGTATATACTTTGAATAGCTATCATTCTCTTCTTTTCTCTTTATTTTTAACCTTTTTCTGTTATGTTTCCCAATATCCCAGTGATAGTAACTGCTACCATTTTTTGTAGCTTTAGTGGAATATGTGATCTGGGGAGCTCAAAGATTTTTTCAGAGGATCCTTAAGGAAAAGCTATCTTAATGATACTGTTATTTGCCTTTTTTTACTCTCATTCTCATAAATATATAGTGGAGTTTTCCAGAGGCTGCATGGCATGTGATGATGTCATCTTTCTGATCACTAATTAATGTGTACTTCCACATTTTTGTATTTTAAAAATGTTTGTTTTAATTTTAATATTATAAATATTGATAAATACAACCCAGTAAACAAAAACTCTTTGGGGTCCTCAATAATTTTTAAGAGCACAAAGAGATTTTGAGATCAAAAAGTTTGAGATCATGGATTTAACACTTGGTAGTCTTTATAACAACTTCTTTTAAAAGTCCAAGATCAGGGGCACATGGGTTGCTCAGTCAGTTAAGCATCTGACTTCAGCCCTGATCTCACTATTCCCAAGTTCAATTCCAGCATTGGGCTCTTTGCTGACAGCTTGGAGCCTGGAGCTTGTTTTAAATTCTGTGTCTCCTTCTCTCTCTCTCTGCCCCTTCCCTGCTTGCATCTCTCTCTCTCAAATATAAACATTAAAAAAAATTAAAATTCCAAGATCACACAGCTAACAAACAGTAAATTATAAGGCTGACTTTGAGTTGAAAGTGTATGCTCTTTTTTCAGTACTGTTCTATCATAACCCATCAACTCCTATTCCTGTGGTAAATACCCAGATTAAGGAAGCCATCCAAGTCATCACTGCAATAAAGTTATTAACTCAACATAGCCTAAAATATTCAATATAACACTGTATTTTTATGTATCATTTCTTTTATGATGTGATTAAATATGTGAATTTCCATGAAATAGTTATAATTTAAATAAGTCACGTTATACCAGTTTGACTTTCTTTAAATGTTCATCTTTCTTAAGTAATACAACACATAATATGTAATTTAGTACAAAGTCTGATATTAATAAATATCAGCCAGATGTAGGCATTAGTAGTGGTAATATTTTTACTCATTCATGTATTTAAATGTTCACTCATTTGTTAAACATTTATCTATCATCAATCACTTTGTCATTGGTTCTGAGGATTCAGTGGTAAACAAAACACACTTTATTTTCCTCATATTGCTTCCAATTGATTACAGATAATAATAGGAACAAGTGAAACAGGAGTAAGAAAATAGAATTCTGTAACAAATAGAACACAGTAATGAATCATCAGACATCAGTCTTCAAGTTTGCTGATCCCTGCTCTACAGCATTTTCCTCAACTAAGACCAACATTTTCCATTATTCTTATAATAAGCATAAAAATATGGAGACCAAATATAAAAAATAATAAAACACACATAATATTGATCATTGGTCATGTTCAAAATGTTTCCCCTCAGCACAGTTTTCTGCTGCAAACTCGCATTAACTGAGTGTCTATCTCAGCTAGTTCGTTCCTCTCACCACTGTGGACATCTCCATAGACATTATGAGGAACTAACAGAGACTTGCAGGATTGTGGGTGAAATATTTTATGCAGTCAAATGCTCTACCCCTGAGCTATACCCCCTGAAATATTTTATGAAATGATGAATGATGGAGACTCCTTTCACTTTCAGATGGATAAAAATAAATTCACAATAGGTTGAATCAAGACATTGAGGAATTATAAAATCATAATGAGAGAAAAGACTTGTAGAATTTCTTTACTTCGGGTTTTATGACAAAGGATATTTACTCATGTCTGTAATAATAATTACTATCATTTACTGAATTGAAATTATGTATAAGGCTCCATCTTAAGAAATGTATTAAGATCGTCATCTCTGGAGTCAGAGTTTGGAGCCCAGCTCTGCTACTTAGGAGCTTTGAGAACTTGCAAGTCACTTAAGCACTTTGTGCTTAAATTTACTCACTTGTAAAATGAAGGTAATAAAGATTGTTGTGAAGCTCAAGTTAATAAATGAATAAATGTTGGGGAGTAAATGTAATACAATGAGTAAATAAGTAAATGCATATAAACATGTAGAAGGATGTCTGGGACATGAATCAAATGTGAAGGTTAGATATTTTCTCTCTACATTTTGCAAAAATCATGCAGACAAGCGAGGCTTCTCACAGAGTTCAGTATTACACATGCTCTTAGGACTCCTTTAAGAATGGTAGATAAGGAAGTTTTACTTTGTTGTGTAAATCCAAAATTCATGTTCGTTCTGCTCACATCACTGCTTCCTTGCAATGATTTAAGGGAAATTTCAGTGTTACTCTGTCTTCATGATTTTAAGATTTTCCTTGTTCCACTATGATTTGTGAGACTATGCTCCAATTTCTTCATCTATTTTAAAAGTATAATCATATGGGGAATGCATTTACATTACAGTTTTCACAAAAAGACATATTTATGGCTGAACTTTTACAGTGATCATAATTTAAGACCTATTCTAGAAATGCAGAATTGTTAGTCAATCTTTTTAGGAAATCACAAGTTTTAGGAAAGTTTAATAATATGAAACTTAATTTTTATTTTTATTTTTTGAAATAGTTTTTAAAAACACTTTACTGGCTCTTTCTAATAACAAGGAAGTTAAGTACCTACATAATATTCATTGTTGGGACTCAAATACCAGACACCAGACTTACTGTCTGTGTTGCAAATCACTGTGCCTCCCTGGCTAGCAGCAAATCACTTCACTTTAGTTTACATCTCTGAATAATGGAGCTAATAAAAGAATAGTTCCTACTTCATAGAGTTTTGTTTTTTATTTTGTATTGTAAGGAAGGAATCAGTTGATACTTATAAAATGTTTTAAAACTCTGTGACACCCAAGTAATCACTCAATAAATAGTAGCTATTATATGTATGTAATTTAATATATAATATATGTCTATATATGTCATATAGATATATGTGTCTATATATGTCACATATATATGACATATATGTGGTATATATATCTGTATATGTCATAAAGGAGCTATTTTTTTTTTTTTTTTAATTTTTTTTTCCAACATTTTTTATTTATTTTTGGGACAGAGAGAGACAGAGCATGAACGGGGGAGGGGCAGAGAGAGAGGGAGACACAGAGTTGGAAACAGGCTCCAGGCTCCGAGCCATCAGCCCAGAGCCTGACGCGGGGCTCGAACTCACGGACCGCGAGATCGTGACCTGGCTGAAGTCGGACGCTTAACCGACTGCGCCACCCAGGCGCCCCAGGAGCTATTTATAATAAAAAGATTCAAGTAAAAATAATAGAATGATCCATTAAATATTTTATATTCGTTTGACAGCTTTGGAGATAAAAGGGAATTATTAACATTTTATCATTTTATCATTAACATTTAAATATACTATTTAACATATTTCTTAAAGCCAACTTGTAGTAGATAATTTTTTAAGGAATCTTTTGCAATCTTTTGTAATCTATCATAAAATTAAAATATATAGCATAATATTTATCTTTGGACCCAACGTGGGTTTTAGGTATATCAACTTAAATATAGCTAGATGCACAGGAATTATGCAACACCGTGCATCTGTGTTTCTTTAACATATATGTAGGTTATTCATTTCTTGTTGATATGATAAGCCCCTTTCTGGGAAAGAATAGCTATACTATAACTAATATACATGCAGACATATGCTGTGAAGAGGGTGAATAGGTCACTGAAGCCTACCTGTGGAATTCTCAGGGAGTCCTGATCAAATGTACCTGTTAGAGACATGATCTGCCCCCTTTTAAAATACAACTTGGCTCAATTAGTAGTAACCCTACAAAGACACCCCCCCCCCCCCCCACCTCTAGCCTCAGGAAGCTTAGAATAAATGGTTAACCTCCATAATCTTCAATGTTTCCTTCCTTGGACTTTTAACATCACCCTCTACACTGTATTCACTGATCTTCACGTTGCTCAATTGGTAGTATGTAAGGAAGCTTGCTAATAATACTCACTTTCTGCTAGCAGAAAAAGCTGCCTTTCTCAACCATGTTCCCCAGAATATTGGAACAGAAACTAGAAGTGTCTGTGTGTATGTGTGCATGTACACATAGATGATGCATGTATATGTATATAATACTTATACGTTTATTTATTTTAATTCTACAGTTTATTAGTTGTATACCTTGAATTGTCACCTCTTAAGTTTCAGATACTTTGTCTCCAAAGCAATATAAAAATCATTGGTAAATTCTAAGTCCAATGCAAATATGTGTCAATTTTGTTGTGAAAAACTGAAGGAAACTTTTTTTTTCTTATAGTACCACTTTTTCTGTGCTGGTGAAGCAAAATTGAGAAGCATTAACACTACCGTTAAAGTGGATGATGGACAAAAGTATACACTGTTTATCAGGTAATATATATCTATTTTCTTGTAGACTTACCATTATTATAAGTAACAGAGACTGTTCCTCTGGATATTGTTTTTGCCCTTTAAAGTCGAGGTTATCCAAGTATCCTGATATCGGAGATATTCACATGCGCTTGAATGTGAATTAATGTTTATCAAGCCATTTTGCCTTTTCTCTATGTCCTTAAAATAGTGCTGAGGAAAGAATGTTAAAGGGGTTATATTATCTATGAAATTATATAAGCAGCTTTACAAAGAAGTCATTAAACCTTCATATTATTTTCAAATTAGAGAAATCATAAAAAGCAAATAAAGTGGTATTTCTTTTGATAAGCAAAGTTAAACATATTCACTGGAAAATTTCGAACATCCAGAAAAACATAAAGAAGAAATTTAAAATGATTCATTATACCATAGTCAAGATAGAATAATGAAAATGTATTGCTCTATTCCCAAAAGCTGTGTTTGAAGGTGACTCTATCCCAAAACTCTCACCAACATTAGGTATAATTTTGCCTATCTGGATAAGTGAAAATGATGTTTTCCCTTAATTATCTTTCCTTGATTTACGGCAAAGCTTTATTTTAAATATAGAATTAATACCTTTGTGTTATGTGTTTTGCTTCCCTCTACTATTGTTTTTTACTTAAACGGTACTTTAAAACACATACCACAGTCCTAATTCAGTATGGAGACTAAAATACGTTATTTGGTTACAACAATAGCTGATTATTAAATAATAATTATCTATTTAAATCCAATAAAAAGGAAAGCAAAAAGGCTAAAACAGGGATGAGGCAAGAAGTTATTTGGAAAGTTTTAAGGGTGTTGTACCCTCTTTCAGCCAGAACTTTCCAAATTCTGTCCTCCAAGAATTTCGTATCTTTTAGAAAACTGACCAAAAACCAATCTGTTGTCAACTAAATTGAGGAAAGGCTACATGACATATACCACATTTGACTGCTCAAAATACACAGGAGCTTTTTAAGACCTCTATGATGCATTTAGTAAGGTCTTACTTTCTTTGCTTAACTCAAAATATAAGCACAGAATCCTTTAATATTTTTTTTAGCATTTTAACCTCTTGAATAGTTAACACTGGGGGCAATGCACTTTGGTAAATTCCATCTTAGCCGAGATAACAATTTTCCTGGGCAGAGACTACCATCATCTGGAAGGAAAGCAGGTATATGAGAATTAGGGCACAGTGAAAATAAGTTATAAAAGACATATTTTAGCTCCTGGACGAAACAAAGACAGACAAGAAGTGATGTGAGAACCATTTCTGGCCTGGGGTATGTTGCAAAAAAGTTAAAAAAATCATTGAGGATACAGTAATCATACTTAAAGTTTATTAGGCACCAATAATGTGTCAGGTGGTATGAATTTATTTATTGTTAAGAACAATTCTAATTATGTACATTTTCCGGATGCAAAATGGAGAGATAGATTAAATACAGGAAAAGACATAGTTTTGAAAAAATGGCACAACTCCAAGGCTGCTCTTATTCCAATCCTATGAATAAATTTTAAGGTATAGACCCTATGATCCATGCTGTAGAAACATAAATAATTTGTTCTCTTAACCCTAAAAGAACTGCTGTATATTCAAGATAAGATGAAGATAAGAATTTTAAATAACCTGCCCAATGAAGGATTAATGTAAGAACAAAATTCACACACATTAAGCAGCATATAACTGTATGTAATCATAGTGAGCTTGATAAAGCCCATTATATTGGTTTGGTCAGGCTGCCATAACAAGTACCACAGATTGGCTGCTTAAGCAACAGAAATTGATTTTCTCACAATTTTGGAGGCTGGAAGGCTGAGATCAAGGTGTCAGCAGGTTTGGTTCTTTGGAGGGCTCTCTCCTTGTCTTGTAGATGGCTGTCTTCTCTCTGTCTTCACTCTGTCTTCACATCATTTTCCTTGGTGTATATCTGTATCCTAAATTCCTCTTTGTATAAAGACATCAATCATCTCATTTTAATTTCCTACCTCTTTAAAAACCCCATCTTCAAATATAGTCACATTCTGAAGCACTGGGGGTTAGGACTTCAACATATGAATTTTGCAGGGGACATAATTCAGTCCATAACATTCATTTTGCATATTTGAAAACTGAGGCTCAGAGAAAGTAGACATCTTCCTCCAGATCACATTGTTAGACAGTAGGAAGTGTTAAAAAAATATTCAGCTGAGTAAATTTGAAGATCTGTTTGGCCTTATTAAATGATTCTTGAGTTGAGCAGCATCCCCTCTAGCAAGTAGAGAGGATTTCTGCTGAGGTAAACAAAATAATTATTTTTTCTTTTAGAGAGATCGAGTGCACCTGTGAGCTGGTGAGAGCGATAGAGAGGGAGAGAGAGAGAATCTTAAGCAGGCTTCACACTCAGCACAGAGCCTGACACGGGTCCCAATCCCATGATCCTGGGATCATGACCCGTGCTGAAATCAAGAGTCGAATACTCAACCTGCTAGTCACCCAGGAGCCCCAAACAAAAGAAAGATTTTTAAAGGCAGAGAGAGGGCATTAAAAAGAGGAATTTATTAACAAGGAATACATTGTTTAGGCAAGGTTACCCTCCAAAGAGGAATAGAAAGGGTCTATCAGTAAATTTCCTAGTATTGATCAAGAATTACATGTTGACTGGTTAAAGGTTATATTCCAGGGGGTTAAAACTGCAGTTAGTTTAGGTAGTAACTCTTTGCTGACTTGGCCTAAGTGACACCATTTTTAGCCTCTGGTTTTCTTTTTAACAGAGGGCAAGATTAGAACCATGACCTTCTGCCTTCTAACCTGATCATTATTTTCTACTATAATATGTCCAGTCAGTGTTTTAAAAGTGACAACATACTGTTTAAAATCTTCTTTAAAAGAAGCATTAAAGGGCACCTGGGTGACTCAGTAGGTTAAGCGTCTGACTTCAGCTCAGGTCGTGATTTCACAGTTCATGAGTTCGAGCCCCGCTTGGGCTCTGTGCTGACAGCTCAGAGCCTGTAGCCTGCTTTGGGTTCTGTGTCTCCCTCGTTTTCTGTGCCTGACTCACTCTCTCTCTCAAAAATAAAAAAAATATTTTAAAAAATTTTAAATAAAAGAAACATTAAATGTAAAACATTTAAAAATCCCAAGAACACATACTTTTCACTCTCCTCATCACAAGTAACTTTTAAAGGTATTTAACAACTAAAAAATCACTTTCTATGTTCTATGACTTTTTTACAACTTACCTACAATTTGTTGCTTTTAATTTTTATCAAGAAGTAGTAATCTGTCTGTATTATGGTCTAAGTTCTCTAAATTCAGAAATATCTCTTCACAAGTTTTTGATTTATTTGAAGTAATGGGAAATTTATACAAATATGCTTTTGTCTGCAATTATCACCTATAAAGAACAAGAGTGGGGTTCCATTAATTTTATTTTCCTATACCTTTAAAATATACTTCTAGAGGTAAAAGGGGAAAATTTATCTTTAATTTTAAGTTTAACTCAGTTCAAGAATGCTGTCGCCAATAATATTTTTTGACCATTAATATACTCTTTAAAGTAAAGATAAATGGTAGTTGCACATTTCACTCCCAGCTCTACACTCTTTTATGTTGTTTCTCTTGAATGACATTACCCTTGAATATGAATATAGGAGAAGCATCTTTCCTCAAATGCTCTTATGGAAATATAAGAAAAAGAATAGCAAGGTTTCACTCAGACCATGATGAAGTACTCTTACAAAGAGTGAAACAAATATCTTCCAAGAAAAAGTAACTGAGCTCATTATTTTTTAGAACAAGGAAAGACAAGATGTTCTGCAGAGCAGCATGTCCCTTTTAAAAAAAGAAGTGTGGATTGCTTAACTTAACAAAAGCAGGAAGGAAAATATGGAATGTTTAAATCAGGTGAAATATACACTGGCATAATAAAGATACTAAGGAGCACATATACTAAAAACTATTTTAGTTTTTAGTGGGAAATTAGCTATAGCTGTTGCTCATCTTTTAATGAAAGAAGGGAAAGTGAAAATGGGACCATGCAGTGATGTTAGGCTAGTGAACAACAGCATATAGTATATCAAGAAGAAAAAGAAATACAAATAGGCGTACATTTGTTACTCCACTCCTGAATACTGTAGATGTATTGAAACATAAGGAGCTGAGATAATCTAAGATAGTGGTGCATATATTTTCAGGCAAACCCAAATCTGAGAGTGTGATGTAGCACTTTATCCATGTCTATTCGTATATTTACCATAATTATATATGTTTTATATTATATTATATAAATATAATATAATATTTATTTATTACTCACATTACTTGTGTTATAAACATCATTGCATATATTTATTTGCATAAATATTATATATGCATTATTTATTACCTCACATTACTTGTGTTATAAACATCATTGCATATATCACATGATTGCATCTATTATATCATGATATAATTGTATATTAATACATTATAGTATTATAGGATTTGTATTTAATATATATATGTATATATGTATATATTTTATGGGACTTTTCCTTTAAAGCCCTACTTAATATTTACCTTCGTTCTTGGAGAGAGATAGGATTTGGAATTCAAAGATAGAAATAAATTAGCCTCTTCTGACCTCCTCAGTTATGGGCCTTAAAAGTTTTTTTTTTTTTTCTGGGGCGCCTGGGTGGCGCAGTCGGTTAAGCGTCCGACTTCAGCCAGGTCACGATCTCGCGGTCCGTGAGTTCGAGCCCCGCGTCAGGCTCTGGGCTGATGGCTCGGAGCCTGGAGCCTGTTTCCGATTCTGTGTCTCCCTCTCTCTCTGCCCCTCCCCAGTTCATGCTCTGTCTCCCTCTGTCCCAAAAATAAATAAAAAACGTTAAAAAAAAAAATTAAAAAAAGAAAAGTTTTTTTTTTTTTTTTAAGTTTATTTATTATTCTTGAGAGATAGAGACAGAGCATGAGCAGGGGAGGGGGCAGAGAGAAAGGAGGAGACAGAATCTGAAGTAGGCTCCAGGCTCTGAGCTGTCAGCACAGAGCCAGACGCGGGGCTTGAACTCACGAACTGCGAGATCACGACCTGAGCTGAAGCCGGACGCTTAATCGACTGAGCCACCCAGGCGCCCCAAAAGTTTTTTTTTTACATGCCTATCAATTAAAAATACATCCCTGCCTTAAAAAAAACCATTCATTTCCTGTCTCAGTCTTACACTCTTAGTCTACATCCTGATTTGTAACTAAATTGTATAAACTCTACCAGTTGTGCTGGAGCTACCTCATGGAGAATTTGTTGGTTTGGAACTTTGATTTGCGTAGTAAGCACCTCCTACACCGAGAGCTGTACAGATCAAATAAAACAACAAATGAGAACATCTTCAGTTACACTTAAGAGAATCATTTACCAGTTACTGTTAGTGGTTAGTCATGTGGATATACAATAAATTATAGTGAGTTTTGAGAAAGACCATAGTGGATATAAGAATAGTAAATGGGACTTAAGAAGATGGACACGTGCCAATGAAACTCACACATTAACAAATATTTTTTCAAATGATATAACAAATATGTTTTTCAACTGGATACAAAGCCTGCGCCATACTGACATTGTTTCTATTAGATGATGATAGGAGGATGTTCCTTAGGGAATAGTATCAAAAGAGAAAAGGAATAATGTATAGTTGAGACCAGTTAGGTGGGAAAGAGTGAGGATAAGGTCTGCAGATGCAATGGTAGTCAGATCGTGTAGGTCATCAAATGCTGCAGTAAGAACTGTGAACTACATCATATGCAATAGAGACTGACTGGAGAATTTTTAAGTAAGGGAACAGGTAATGTGATCAAAGAAGTATTCACTTTTCTTAATAGGCTATGCTAAGCTACAGTATACAATAGACTCTAAATTTCTACACCTCTCCAGATCTACTCTACAGTCTCTTCTCTGAAGGTCTTTCAAAATTGACCTGTGTAAATTACATTATGGGCTCTGTAACAAGTTGAATTGTGTTCCTATAGAATTTAGGTGTCCTAACTTCCAGTATCTCAGAATGTGGACCTATTTGGGGATAGAGTCTTTAAAGAGGTAATGAAGTTGAACTAAGGCCATTAGATTGAGCCCTGATCCAATATGACCAGTATCCTTATGAAAAAAGGAAATTAGGACACAGAGAGACACACACAGTTGGAAGACAATGTAAAGTCACAAGGAGAAGGTTGCTATCTACAAGTGAGGGAGAGAGAGCTGGAACAGTCTTCTCTCACAGCCCTCAGAAGGAACCAACACTGCTGGCACCTTGATCTTGGACTTTAAGACCGCAAATTTGTGAAACAATACATTCCATTTATTTAAGCCACCTGGTTTGTGCATCTTTGTTGAGGCAGGTCTAGCAAACTAATATAAGCTCCCTTGTCCTCTGGCTTCCTATTAGATAGTCAATGGGGAACACTGACAGGAAATTCGAAAAGCAAGCAATTAATGTCAAGCTATATGTTCCCTTGGCCTTGTGTGGTGTCCCAGGGACCGGCTCATTCTCTCTAGTGAAGGTCTCAGCTCCTGGCAGCTGTCCTTCTCCTCTAGGTTCTGCTCTTTTCTTCTTGGTAGGTACCCTTTAGATACAGAAGTGGTATCAGACTAACTATGTTGTGGTCCTGGAAAACAAAACTATTCCTACATCCTGATCACATCTTTGTAGAGTTCATTTATCCAACTTTATTCAAGTTTTTTAGTTTCAATGTGGCATATGTTTTTGGCTGAAAACGTGACTCTCCAGTTAACATGGCAGAAAATGGTTGGATGGTTTAATGGAGAAAGTCCTAGAAGTAGCATGTCTCACTTCTGTTGGCCTTCTGTTGGCTAGAACTTAGTCATGTGAACGCACCTAATGGCAAAGGGAACTGCATAAGATTTTCTAGCTTTGCATCTGGGAAGAAATTAATTGAAACAATGTGGAATAGACAAGATGAGCACTATTTCTATAAGGGAAAGTAAGATAACTCTTTACCTTTTCAGATAAAGACAAAAGTAATCAGAAAACGTCTGTAATTTGAATCACAGTATTTATATTTCTTTTATCTTGGATCTGAGGGAGTTACTGGACTGCTTTTAAGAAGAAAATAGAAATTAATATATTTATACTGTTTATTCAGTAATTATAACTTGCTTGAAATATATACAATATATTATTACAGACTATAATTATTTCATTCCATTGTGTTTTTATAACTGAACGTATCCCAACAGATAATGTCTTACCTAAAGTATGGGTACACAATGCCTATGAATGATAAATTATTTGGTCTTCACACTGTAAACCTTAGACTTGTTGTCTAACTGATAGAAAACATAAAAATGCAGCATATTGTGCATTTAAAACAGAAAGAAATAACATACGTGTGTGTATAAACAGAGACATCATTCATATATATATGAACCAGGACAATTGGAACATTGTTAACACAGTAAGCATCAAAGTTTTGTACTTCTTTATAAGACATTAATAATAACACCAAGGACTTGACATGTGTCAACCAGGGCAGGATTGCTTTGGCACAGAATGCTGGAAAATCAGTGAGGTGGAAAAGAAAAGAAAGAAACCATTTAACCACTTTTCAAAAGTAAACATTTTTTCCTCTAATGAAATGTGTACATTATTTCATTAATCTTTTCATTAACCACTGTCAGTAGTGTCAAGAAAAACATGCCAATGGAATAATGATTTTATTTAAAGTTGAACAAAATAAACAATGAACAATTGATTTTGATTCTAAAACTATATTTATACAATCAGAGAAATGTTCCTCTAACACAAACCTACTTTTCTTTTTCCCCGATGGCATATATTCATTCAAAGCAAACTATAGAGAATAGGAGTGAAATTGGATCACTTTGGAAAAGAGAATTTTAAAGTGTAATCTACAAAGCCCAGTTAATCCAATTTGGAATTAAGCATTTTTAAAGTTACAGGTTGTTAACTCCATTTATACAAATACTCCAATAAGTTTTGTACCGACTACCTTTTAGAAATTATTTTAAATTTTTTTTTTTCAACGTTTTTTATTTATTTTTGGGACAGAGAGAGACAGAGCATGAACGGGGGAGGGGCAGAGAGAGAGGGAGACACAGAATCGGAAACAGGCTCCAGGCTCCGAGCCATCAGCCCAGAGCCTGACGCGGGGCTCGAACTCACGGACCGCGAGATCGTGACCTGGCTGAAGTCGGACGCTTAACCGACTGCGCCATCCAGGCGCCCCTAGAAATTATTTTAAAACACAAGTTAAAATAATAATACTCTTAAAAGTAGGGCATTTTCCATCATTTTATTTGAACATCTGAAAATGCATTACCTATTACAAAATTACTGAAATTAATCTCAGAAAATATTACTGCTGTTATACATTCAGAGGAACACACAGCTAGTTCCAGTTGTACTTAATGTATATATTAAACACCAGAGTTTTTGTTTTTCCCTTAAACAAGGCATTAGTCATTACAGAAATCAAAGCTGAAATTAGGCCACTGACGTTCAGCCTGCGGTCACGTGAACCTTCAGAGTTTGGGGGATATTTTAGGTAGGATCATCAGAAGTTTGCAGAAAGTACCGTAAACAGCATTTAGCAGCTACGCGCATGTGCATTTATAGGAAAGTACTACATCTAGGTATTTTACCACACATCCAGGGTATAAAAATTCTAAGCACACAAAAAACAGAAGCCTGAGCCATTCTCTTTTTAGATAAAAATATATATACTTTTTTAACCAAGATAATATCATAGGCTAGAAATAAATGAGATCATAAAGTAGAGTTGGCTTCATTCTTCCAAACGCACGCTCTTAGGAAGTAAGAAGTAATGGCTGGAATCATGACCATTCAGTGGCAGCTTCTGAGCCATCCAAATGTATGTCCTACAGAGGTCCAACTGCTTATGGAAATAAAGGCTAGCACAGCATAAATGAAGATTTTAATGGGTAGCTGTTGATTACCCATGTTCTTGAATTTGATCTGAAATCTGCCTTATTTTAGATGCTGATTCGTGCTCTCCCCTAATAAGAGAGAGACTCTGATATAAATGCCTTCGAGTTAAAAATTCCTCATATTTGAATCTTTCTGCTGCTTAATATATAGCTTGACTCACATCCTGTTTGGCTTCTTCATTTTCCTCTTTGCCAAAAGGTGAACTCTGTCTCTGATACTATTATAAACGTACTGAAAACAAGTTGAAAGTGGATAATTCTTTTTTTTTTTTTTTTTTACATTTTTTTAAAATGTAAATCCGAGTTAGTTAACATATAGTGTGATAATGATATCAGGAGTAGAATTTAGTAATTCATCACTTACATATATATATAACATGTAGTGCTCATCCCAACAAGTATCCTCCTTAGTGCCCATCCCCCATCGCACCCCCCCCCCCATCAACCCTCAGTTTGTTCTCTGTATTTAAGAGTCTCTTATGGTTTGTCTCCCTTTCTGTTTTTATCTTATTTTTGCTTCCCTTCCCTATGTTCATCTGCTTTGTTTCTTAAATTTAAAATTTGAGTGAAATTATATGGTATTTGTCTTTCTCTGACAGACTTATTTTGCTTAGCATAATGTGCTCTAGTTACATCCACATTGTTGCAAATGGGAAGATTTCATTCTTTTTTGATCTCTGAGTAATATTATTATTTGTGTGTGTGTGTGTGTGTGTGTGTGTGTGTGTGTGTGTGTATCTTTTTTATCCATCTTTTTCATCCATCATCTGTAGGTGGATATTTGGGCTCTTTCCATAATTTGGCTATTGTTGATAGTGCTGCTGTAAACATTAGAGTGTGGGTGCCCCTTCAAGTCATCATTTTTATATCCTTTGGATAAATACCTAGTAGTGCAAATGCTGGGTCATAGGGTAATTCTATTTTTAATTTTTTGAGGAAACTCCATACTGTTTCTGGAGTGGCTACACCAGTTTGCATTCCCACCAACAGTGCAAAAGGATTTCTCTGAAAGTGGATAATTCTTAATTTTAGTATTACATATGAGAAAGCAGAGACTAAAGAAAAGTCTTGGTAAAATAGATAAAACAAGATTATACCAGTCACTGCAAGAGAAACTTGCAATATTAAACAGTGTTTGAATGGTAAATTTTAATACTCATGAACTTGAAGGAGTATGATTCATTTTGGTGTATTTTGGAATGCTAAATATATAGTACTCTAAGTTTAAATCTTTATAACATTTTTTCTTTCTTTCTTTCTTTCTTTCTTTTTTTCTTTCTTTCTTTTGAAGTAGACCACTACAACAGTGTAATTAACTTATCAAATAAAAATGTCAGGAAAGTCACATGTTAGGAATCAGTTGTATGATGGGTTGTGAGAAATATTTAAAATATCATTATTTTCTTTCTGAAAATTAACACTAAATTCAACTCTCACAAATGTTTTTGGATTCCTTTCATAAGTTGAAAATGATTTATTAAGAATTATTTCTAAGGTTCCTTCTATTAGTGGAAAGTGATTTTGTATAAAAGGATTCCAAAGCATAGCTAATGCATTGTTTAATGTTGATTCTCATTGTATGTTCAATGGAATGAATTCAGAATCAAATTCCAAGTCTGTATTTGCTTTTTATGTTGTGTATTCCTAGTTTTAAAATATGTAACATCTTTCTGTTGACCTCAAACTTTCTCCAAAAAGATAGCTAAGTATCTTTTCTAGTATGGTCTTTTTTATAACCAGAAGATATTAAAAGATAGCAAACTTCAAGTTAAAGTGATAGAGCAGTAGCAAAATTAAGTTTCAAAGCATTCTAACTGGGAAATGTGGTATACCTCCAAAAGGGTCTTCATAGGTGGTATGTATATCATTTAGATTGTACACATGAAATTCTCTAAAGTTGTCAGTTTCTGCAGCTTTGGCTTTCTGTCTGTATGACCTTGAAGGTTGCTTTAATTGTTAAAGCCTCACTGATCACCATATGCCATTAGAAATGAATATGTTATGGACGCATCCATAGATTCAATAGTAGAAAAGTTCTAGAAACCATTTAAATGTTAATTCCTTGATAATCCTCTTCCACATGTTTATTTCTATGGGAACAAATCACTAAAGATTAATTATCATGCTTCTGTAAAGAAATATGATGCTAATTCATTTTCTCAAATTTAAGTTAAAAAGTTTGTTTTTTTAGAAAAAGGTTAAACTTTTGCAAGATTGTAACAGAATAATTGAAACATTGCAAATGTAGTATGAAATGATTTCTTATATAATTGATCAAATTAGAACAAATTAATGATAGCAGCTCTGATTGTCAAAAACAAAATAAATAAATCCTAGAAAGGTGAGAGTTAAGCGTAGCTGGAGACTTCCGTTTGTTAACTGTGGATAGCCATGGCACGATAATGATAAGTTGCTTATAGGGGAAGTAGAGAAAGTTTATGAGAGAATGTCCCAAGTCAGAAGGGAAGAGTTCAAGAGGAATAGTATATCCCTCTTGCTACTTAGAGGACTTGACCCACTTCCATCCAAAGGCAGATGCTCTACTTGTACCCTTCTCTCCTACCTTTCTTTCTTAGATTATTCATCTCTCTCTTTTCTGTACCATTTCCCCCAGGCTTTAGGTCTTGTATTAGTTTCATTCTGCTCCTCTTCAGAGCCAAACATCTTTAAGTTTTTCTGTACATGGGATTTCAGTTTTGTTACCTGACATTTACCCTTCAGTCCAATCCAGTCTGGTTTCCATGGTCCACAACCAACACAGTTTTTATTAATATCATGTGGAATTAGGGAGTTTTATCTTCTCTTGTAAGCCTCACGCATATGTTAAACTTAACATGTCTAAAACAAAATTTCTGGTCTCCTACTACTACCAACAACACCTCATTTATCTATGCCCCTCTCCTACACACCTCTTCCCATAGTCTCTCCTAATTCAGGTGTTAACTGTTATCTACCTATACTGAGAGTCATCGTTGACCACTCCCATTTCTTTATCCTTTACCTTCAAGCTCTAGCAGAAAGTCCTTTCTAAAATTTCATCTTCCATCTGCTGTTTCTCTCTGTCTCCTCTGAAACTATCCTGGTCCAAGTCTTGATAATATTTTTTAATGTTTGTTTATTTTTGAGAGAGAGACAGAGCATGAGCAGGAGAGGGGCAGAGAGGGAAGGGGATACAGAATCCGAAGCAGACTCCAGGCTCTGAGCTGTCAGCACAGAGCCTGATGTAGGGCGCAAACTCATAAACTACAAGATCATGACCTGATCCAAAGTCGGACGCTTAACCGACTAAGCCACCCAGGCACCCCCAAGTCTTCATCATTTTTTTATCTGCACTGTTGCAATTATCCATTGCCTCCTTCTAAATATTCTTCACGCTTTGGTCAGGGTGATTTATAGTGTGCTGCATGAAATCAGTTCTCTATTGAAAGGTTCTTCAGTGGCTTACTTTTACTCTGAGAATAAACTACAGACTCCTTGTCACTGTTAGCCAGCAATGGGCTTGCATGTTTGGGCTCTTGCCTGTTTTCCTCTATCTTACCTAATACCCACCTTACTTTCCTCTCAATGTTTCTTTCTCTTTGATGCACTATCACTCCTGGAACTTTCTAAAAAAGCTTTTCTATCTTATGGCCTTTAATCTTACTGTTCCTTCTAACTGGAATAGTGTATCCTCCTCTTTAGAGTGTTCCTTCTCCACTGTCCCCATGTTGCCTTGCCCATGCATCCTTCTCATTACTCAAGTCACAGATGAACAGTCATCTCTTTAAGTAAACACTTCTGAACCATCTCCAGAAATTCCACCCAAGTATTATCTGCCATAGCACCCATTTTTATTGTATAGTTGTTTTATGTATTGATTTTCTGTATCCTTAACTAGACTGTAAGCTTCATGGGTTCAGAGACTTGTCTGTCTTATTCCCTGTTGAGTATCTCCCTGGCACTCAGCACAGTAACTGGACCATAAATAGCTGGTTAATAAATAACTATTAAATAAGGAATGAAAGGCAGGAATGAAATTTTATTTCAGATCTCAGAGGTTGCCAGGCATTGGCAACCTATCCTAGTTGGGTAGGATCTCTGGGCTTTCCAGTTGCCCAGATCCACCCGTCAATTTTTTTCTCTAGAGTTACACAATTTTGTTGGCTGGTTTTCACTAATCTGGATAACTATTCTGATACATTATAGGCGTATATGGCACATAAATAATGTATACATTATTTAGTAAAATGTCACTAATTGTGTTTTAATTAACTTCTGTTTTTCTCCAAATATCCTAAAATATTTCCTGTTTTTAAGCTTTGTAACAAATGCATTCAAAGTTTATTGAATGTGTTTGTATCTGTGTGCATATTTGATTTAGGTTGTAAACTGCAAAAATATGGAGACAGACTTGATTTAGCTGAGTTATTACTGTGGTTATTTTAAATAGATGAAATCATTAACTTGTCTTAAGTTTGACTCAAACTTTATTGTAATATTTTATAGTTGAAGTGTGTATTAATTATTGAACTCCCACTGAAATAGAAATTTAATTTTATTCAAATGGTTGAAAAATTTTAGGATAGCATTTTAAAAGAATATAGAATGGAAGGCCATGTACTAAAATATTTGCTTCCATAAAATTATAGCACTTAAAATAATCAAAAGTGATTATGTTCATGTTAAGTATATTTGAAAATAACTTAAGTAACACAACCCATTCAAAACTACACAAAGCTTGTCATTAGTGATTTCACTGGTGGCTTTAGAGAACTTGATTTCTTAGCATATCTATTGAAGACAGTCTGTTAGGATTATATCACTACAAAAGGCATGACAATTCTTTTATGTTAGAAAATATTCCTTCCTACATTTATTTCAGTACTTAAGATTAACTAGAAATATTGTTTTATACACACACAAACCACAAACTTATAGTTAACTGTTTTTAGCTGTCTAAATTTGGAATGGACATTGATTTCACAATGAGGGAATGAAATCACTTAATGTTCTGGTTTTGATGACTTCCAATTGATATGTATAGCATGTGACAGCCTACTTGAAATAAAAGTGGTTATACAGTTGTATCAGCTTCCTTTGTAGTCAGCCTTCATATCAATAATGATTAATTCATGCAGAGAAAATACTCTAAAATTAAAAGCTAAAAACTTGAGAATGGGAACTTTGCTTATTAATTTTTGTATTCTCAGGATCTACCACATTCCTTTTACAGAACGATCAATAAATATCTACTGAAGTATTGATTGATTGATGAATGAGTACAATATTTTCAAAATAGGCATTGTCAGAACCAAATTATCAAACAAAAAAACCCAAAAAACAAAAGAATGAAAGAAAAGAAAGCACGTTATATGCCTATAGTTTTAGTTGCAAAGTATGACATTTTAGAAGGCAATTACAAAATGTTACCTATTCTATCCAAATATAAGATGAACTGTTTATTATGCACATCACTATTCTGGAGGAAAAAATCTACTCTACAAATGAAAGTAATGGGTATTCTCAGATCTACTTGTGAGGTGACAGGAATGTTAAACCAGATAGTAACACAAGATGAAGGTAGATATTATGTTCATAGTAATTAACCTCTTGCTCCTTCATTGTAAGAACAATTAAGAAAAAAAATTATTAATAAACTTCCATTACACTAATGTGATGATAATCATGTGAGGAGTAGTTCCTGAGACAAAAATGTTTTTTAGATAAAAAGCAAAGTGGAAATCAAAAACAACACTAAGAAAATATTTTGCCCTCAATTAGATGAACCTTCACAGTAGAAAGTATAATGTTTCCTCCTTAAAGCTTTCTAACCCTTCCACTTGACCAGATACTCTGCGGCCATAAGAGACAAGATATCAGTAATGTTGCTTCCTCAGCAGGTGGAGAACAGCCGTATGATCCGTCCACCACCACCCCTATTTCTTGCTACCAAACAGTAATAGATGTTTATTCCCTGAGAGGTATAGGCCCTCGTCTTGTCCAAACCACTGTCAGCACCACACATATGTCTCATGCTATATTTATCTAACTAAATGAAGCTATTTGAGTGACTGTTCCAAAAACAAAGAAATGTTTTAGGTAATATGAAGTCTTCCTTTCAAGAGGCATTCCATTTATTCTCTTAACTGGAAAAATCTGTATCTATACTTAATTTCTAAATCTTAGCACTATTGACATTTTGGGCTGGATAATTCGTTGTTGTGCGATGCTGTCCTGTGCATGAGAGGATATTTGATAGCATTTCTGGCTTCTATCTGTCCCCTCAGTTGTCAGGACAAAGCGTCTCTGGAAATTGTTAAATGTTTCCAGGGGGAAAGAGGAGCAAAGTCATACATCCCCACTGAGAACCACATATTCATACACTCACTAAACTCTAATCAATTTCCAAATTATCATTACAAACAATAAGTGATTTTTTCTTCTTTATTTTTTATATTAGCTTTAGAGAAGAGGAAGAGAGAAAACTGATAACTGTGTTTTGAAAATTTTTGAAGAGAAAATAGCACATTGATTGTGTTTAGGATTTAGAAAATAGGAGCACCTGGGTAGCTCAGTTGGTTAAGCATCCAACTTTGGCTCAGGTCATGATATCATGGTTCCTGAGTTCGAGCCCCACATCAGGCTCTGTACTGACAGCTCAGAGCCTAGAGCCTACCTTGGATCCTGTGTCTTTCTCTCTGCCCCTCCCCCACTCACATTCTGTCTCTCTCTCAAAAATAAATAAAAACATTAAAAATAATGATAAGAAAAAAGAAAATAGATTACCATTAAGTGCTTCATGGATCAAAGATAAATTTTTACCTGTCAGCATGACCTGACTAGAAGAAAGATCTTAGCTAAAAAAAAAAAAAAAAAAAAAAAAGAAAAAAAAATCAAAACTAATACCTTCATATTTCTACCTGAGTCTTTAAAATAAGCTGATGAGAAATAACAACCTCCCCACTTGCCCTTCCCCTCAACCATGGCCAGTTATGATATGATAGCCTAGAAGGAAAGACTTGAAAAGAACTAGATAGGATTTAATTTTTAAGAACTGGGATGGGAGCAGTAGAAAAAGTTCAAACTGTAGTCACAGACGGGGCTGCTCTGGTTAATCTTGCATTTTTCCTGTTCAAGTAACACCCTGGGACCCCCACACTACTTCTCCAGTTATTTCTGGAACAAAGTCTCTGGCAGCCATGGGTCTGAACCATGCGTGGTCCATGGATCATTCTTAACAGCCCCGGATGCTTCACCTTTTCTTTAGGGGCTGCATAATCAAGTCAGAAAATAAAATCTAACTTGGGACCAGAAGTAGAAATTGGTAGTGGAATGTGAATTTGGTGACGCTTTCTTCTTTTTCCATAATAACACTACCATTACCACCAGGCATCTTTTCCAAATGTGGCATATACAAATCTCAGGCAACAATACATGTATGGAAGACCTATAATTTTTTCTACAACTTCATTTCCATTTCCTTTCTCCATTCTGATGAGATAACAGAAAAATAGTTCCAGTCAGTGAGGGTTTCTCCCTCTATCCCTGTGACTTCTTCACAGTTCCAGTGTACAGGTGTTGCAGGTGATCGGGTACACTGATGTCATCAGATAATCTCTTTTGCCTGGTCTTGCTAATTAGATCACACAGCAGAATCCAGAGCTTTTTTAGACTCAGAGGCATGAAGAAACTCAGTGCTTTCTGTCCTATAAGACAGAGATAGCATGAGAAAGTTGTTAGAAAATAAGAGATTATAATTTCAAAAAATTACCCTCAGGCTTCATAAAGCACACACCTTAATATGTATTCATTGTGTACTCAGCTATGAAGAACTAGAATAGCTATAACTCGAGAGATCTTTTTATAAGTAAAATCTCTGCGGGGCACCTGGGTAGCTCAGTCAGTTAAGTGTCCAACTCTTGGTTTCGGCTCAGGTCATGATCTTGTAGCTTCATGGGTGTGAGCCTTGCATTGGGCTCTGTGCTGACAGTACAGAGCCTGAATGGGATTCTCTCTCTCTCCTTCTCTTTCTTCCCCTCCCCCACTCATGTTGTCTCTGTCTCTCAAAATAAATAAACTTAAAAAAATAGAATCTTCTATGAATAACTAAGATATGAAATAATTTAAGGTAGAGCTTCTTTGTTTGAGACTTGGATTGGGAGCAATGGGAAGAAGTATGTGGGGAGTTATTACTGTGCCTGCCCTGAGTTACCCTGTGTCCCTGGAACTGCTCCTAAGTCATATTCCGGAAACCAAATAATCATAGGAAAACATTTTGAAAAACACTGCTGTATAATAATAACTGCTTAAATTGGAATACTATTATTACCAACATAATTACAAAAATATGTATCTTTGGTAGCATTGAAACAAGAATTATTTTTCATCTTCCTCAAAGAATAGTTAGGATACAACTAAATCCTAAAAAAAAAAAAAGCAATTTTTAATGAACTCCACTGCATTTTAATTGTGTGGAAATCGTCATTAGTTAGTGCAATTTAATTCAATGGCAACAAAAATTAGCCTATTTTAATGAGACATGGATATTTTCACTTTTCTTGGTACTAGAGAAAAAGTACAGCGTGCCAATTAGGGCATGTTTATGGAAACAAGAAGATCCTAATGCTACCATTGTTGTGAGATTCCGTGTTTGTTTCTGAGCAACTGAGAACCTTACCTCCCTTACTTGTCAAGTTCAAGAATAGTAGTACTCACTACAGAGGATTGTTGTGCATGTCACAAAATATATTTCATCTGTCCTGCATGTGGTATGTGCTAAGCTAATGTTTGCAATATGTTTACTATTGACCATTAAAATTTATTTTTATTTTTTTAAAGTGTATTTTTATTTTTGAGAGAAAGAGAGAGAGACAGAGCACAAGCAGGGGAGGGCAGAGAGTGAGGGAGATAGAAGCAGGCTCCAGGCTCTGAGCTGTCCACACAGAGCCCACTTGAACCCATGAACTGTGAGATCATGACCTGAGCCAAAGTTGGACGCTCAACCAACTGAGTCACCCAGGTACCCCAGACCATTTAAAAATTTTAAATGCATGCATATAAATGTTCATAGTAATGGGTTGCATTCTAATTGTTATACCACAGTGTTCAGGAACATGAAGTAGCAAGTCTGTCTAGTCAGCATTATGTTATTATTATTGTGATCACATTTAACATGGTCTTGAAAAGCATGAGTTCCTGAGTTGGACAGCCAGAGTTCTATCATCACTGTTTGTATAATTTGGGGCAAGTCCTAGAACTCCTAAACTTTTATTTGGAGTATTAAAAAACCTAAAACAGTTAAAACAATTTAGCAATCACTAAATGTTAGTTATAATAAATTAATGAATAAATAAACAAATAAATACATTATATATATTAGCGATGATGATATTATAATCAACATTAATAATTTTTCTTACCTACCATTATCTTTTATTTAGTAGCAGCTATTTTGGGCTGGGAAAATTTGTTAAATATACTCATGCATCTGGATAGGATTTAGATGATATTACTAAAATATATCATTAATGTCTCAAAAAAGATCAGCATAAAGTCAGAAAAAAAGTAGATCTCAAATTCCTTAGCACTTAGCTATGGTAATTGATGAATGTTAAGTACTATATAAAGCTTTGCTGAATGAATGGAATGAATGAATGAATGAATGAGTGAAGTGATGGGTATGTGAATAAATGAATTAGTATAAGGAAAAACAGGCATAATAGCTTATAGAAAACCTATACTGAAATACATCCACATACACCAGAATATGAAATAATTTGAATAAGCCTAGAAGTTGAGTGGTTTACTGCTACTCTTGTTAATTTGGCACAAGTTTGGTTGTCATAGATCAGAGTCAGAGAATGAAGGTTTGATAGCAACAAGATGAGAATACTTTAAGAATCAGAATTTTATATCTGAGTTTAGATTCTTATTCCTTTTGATTATAAATGTAGAAAAAGGATTTGACTTTGAAAGTACTTGCTAAGGAATGATCATACAGGCAAAAACACAAATTCTAGGATCTGAGCCAAGCTCTGATTTCTTCTGTCCCTGGAGTGTTTTATTTAAAGAAACCATTGATTTCTGCCACTGTGCTGAAGAAACTCATTGCGAAGGTGGCCAAAAAATCTGCCTCTAATTCAGTTTTCTAGGATCCTTTCCAAGGAGAGATCAACTTCTTTTGGATTAGCACATGAGCAGCTTTGCTGAAAGTAGCCTTTTATGCTTTAAGCTCAATTTTTTACTAACATGTTGAAAAGGAAAGAAAAACTCCCTGTGATAGTTTCTATGAATCCTAGAAACTTTAGCTTGCTTTATTTTAATATTTAGGAAAAAAATACTACTATAATCAAATGAAGTTTTTCCAGAGGAACTGTCAACAGCTCATTATTTGCCTGAGGCTTACTTGAGGGTATTTCCTTATGAAATACTAAAAGTACAATTAAAAATATCTAGTTTTCTGCCTTGTGATTTGAAGAAAACTGCAGTATCACTAGCAATTTTTATTAGTTGTTAAACATGCTTTTGGAATGGGCCAATAAAAAAATCCTGCACTTAACAATTTAGAATAATGCATATGAATTCCTCCCAGTAAACCAGAGCATTTTCCTTTAATGCATGTGGACAGACATTGTATTCTCAGAATTGGCCTCAGACTCATACATAAAACAATGTGACACATGCAGAACATGCCTCATGTTCTTTCCAAGAATAATCCCATATTAGGCAAGAGAGAAAGTAAACTGTGATGATATTTAGTCTGAAACATGGCCAGTGATGCCCTAACTTTGAAAAGTTACACAGATGCATTTTGAATACTAAGCTTATTATTTTTAGGAGCATCATGAAAACCAGAATTGGAAATATAGGGAAGCAGTGTGACCTTATAGAAACTGTGCTTTCTGTATTAGAAGATCTATGGTCCATGTTCTTGCTTGAAATAAATTTACATATAATTTCATTGACAAACACAATATGGGTCCTCAGTGGCTCCAGCAACCACCAAGGATATCAGAATAGCTACTAGCCATCAACAAACACTTGGAATCTTTTCCTCACCAGTGTGGTTCTTCTTGTCATGTGTCTATAGCCTATTCTTATTTTTGTGCCCAGTCTACTATTCCATATATTGCATTTGAGCATTTGATTTTTTTTATACCAAAGCAATCAGAAATTTAATTACAAAATTATATAGGAAGAAAAAGATATCCCTCCCCTCTTCAGATCCAACTTTATTTCAGAGGAAATTACTTTAAAATCTTTAGAAGTTTCTTCTGTATTTCTGCCTTCATACTTCTAAAGAATAAATGCATTTTACTATTTTTATGTATTCATTTCCAAAATTAGAATTGGCATCCAGTATGTATGACGATGTCCCTGTCCTGCATCAGCCTGCTTGTCCAGCCTGCTTATCCTGAAGTATGTTTTTTGCAAAGCAACAAGCAAATAATAATAATAATAATAATAATAAATATTATGAATGGCACATGATGTTTTTTCACATATATTACACTTTAGTTATCTTTCCTCTTTTCTACACCCTTATCATCTTCCCCTCAGTAAATAATTTCCCTGTTTTTAATTTGCATAGTTTTCAATACATCCTTTTTTTTTTTTTTTTCTTTTTTAAATGCTTCATCAGATCTACCATATAACTTAGTGATGAGATTTCACTTTGCCATTCTCCTTTGTTTGGTCAAATGATTTATGGATTTCTCATTTCCTCTTTCTTGTTTTATTCCATTTTGCTGAAGCATCTTATATGTTAGCTTTTTGAAATCAAAGGATTCAGGGAAACTGACAGTCTTTCCACATCTGTATATATCTTTATTCCATCCTCAGACTGACTTTTATGCTTAGAATTTTATACAAAAATACAAATGGTTTTCACTTAGCATTTTGAAGGCATTACTTGAGTGATTTCTAGCATCCTGTGTTGCTGTTAAAAATCTAATACCCTTCAGATGTTTATTTCTTTATATGTGATATCTTTTAATTTCTCTCTTTTAGGGTCTTGTATTTTTAGTCTTCTGAAATTTCCAAAGTTGTACTTAATGTTTTTCTTTTGTCCTTCACTATGTTGGACACTGTGTGGAACCCTTCACTCTGTGGCAGGGTACTTAAGTACTGGCTGTCTTAATCTCATATTTCCTTTCTTGTATCCACTTGTATCTTTTATCATAATTTCTGAGGTAATTTTTATGCTTTGTATTGCTGCAGTTATTTGATTTTTTAAATCTTAGATTTTTTTTTTCATTTTCAATACCTCTTATTTTTCATTTCAGAGCTCTGATTATTTTTCCTTTTTCATAACATTACCTTCATTTTGGGGAAGCTTTAGGATCTTTTCTTTACCAGTAGTCTTCTGAAACTTCACAAAGATGGTGTTTTTCTTTTATCATTCGCTCTGCTGGGTGCTTCATGGACCCTTTGTGACATGACACTTCAGTACTGGTCTTAGTCTCTTAACATTCTTTCACCGATTTCCATCTCTTTATCTTTTGTCCTAACATTTGGCATATTTTCTTTACTTTGTATTTTAACACTTCAAGATCTCTTTCTTATTTTTCATCTAAATGCTCTGATTTTTTTTTCCTCACACTGGTGTTGTTTTATGGAGAGAACAACCTTCTGTTTTCTCCCTGAGGATATTACTTAATTACAGGTTTTTGCAAGTTTCTCCTGTTCTCTGATGTATCAGTCAGGGTCCCAGCAGGAGACAGATGTGTTTAAACTCAAAGAGTTTAACTGAAGAGAGTTTAATGGAAAGACTATTTATAGGTGTTTGGGCAGGGAAAAGGAAAAGTCTCCCAGAATTTGGGAGAGCTTGGAGGTGTGAGGCTGAGAATCAGAGCCACTGCCAAGGCTATGGTGAGGTACAAAGAATAAATATCTCCTCTTTCTGATGAGGTAGAGTGGGAAAGCTTGGCTGCACAGGGTGGAGAAGGGGAACTGAGTGTTCTCTTGCCTTCAACTCAAACGTCAACCAGTACCCATGCTTTTAGTTCTTTCCTTCCTTACAGCCTGTATCCTTTCCCTTTTAGGAGTTCTGTGGAATAAACTGGCTCACTTATACTAGTCTCCTTCTCCACAGGAACTGTAGGTTGAAGTATCATGAACTCTGCTAAGTTAGCTAGCAATCTTCCATCTGCTTTCTGTCTCCAAAAAATTTATGAACATTCCCACCACTGGTATATCCTCTCCATTTTTTGTATCTTTGTAAATTTATACTTTGTTTTATTCATGGTAAAGAAAAGACTTGTTGAGGGGAGGCAATAGGAGGAATTGCATAAGGCTAGTCTTTCATTTTTAACCAAAACTAGTAATAAAAATTACTTTTGTGAGACTATCCAGTTGTGATATAGGGACAATGCTAATTTCTACCAGGAGAATACAGCACATGCTTAGCAGCTGAAATGTTTGAGATTCTTCAGGCAAGAAAGAAAAAACAAAATGAGGTTCTTACTAGACGTCAACTTCTACCATCTTTGAACATCAGTGTCCCCATCCTCAACCCCATCAGCTTTTCTGATGCTTTCTCTTCTTTTTTCCATTTTTTCACCCTACCACACATCTCCAACAACCTTCACCATCCACCCAGCACCATTAGGTAGGCACAACATTGGATGAATGAATGTTGACAAATACCTTTCAGTGTTCCCTAAGCCTAAGTCTGAGCCCTCTTTATAAATTCTTTGAGGGAAATTTTTTTTAATTTAAAAAAAAAATTATTTTTTTTTGTTTTTATTTTATTTTAGTTTCAGGTATAGAATTTAGTGATTTATCACTTACATACAACACCTGGTGCTCATCACAAGAGCCCTCCTAAAATACACATCACCTATTAACTTTAATATGCTACTTAAGCATTTTCTTTAAAACTTCTTTTTTTATTCTAGACCTATTTTATTGTCAAATAATGGTATCTTTTGTGTGCTCTTAGGAGAATTTACTGAAATGATCTTGCTTGTAAAATATAAAAATAAATATAAAATATTCTGTGGACATTAGAAAATCAGATATGCTCCATATATAGGGAAAATTCTGACATCTTTTCATTGCATTTTAGTAACCATATTTTTCAAATCTGTTTTTTCCAACCGGTTATTTTATAATTTAGAAACGATGTGCTAAATTCCCTACTTTGATTTCTAATGGATTTTATTTTACATGTTCATTATTTTACGTATATGTATTGCTTTGTGACTTTTATAAGTCATTGTATTCTGTGTTTTGAACTTATATTGCTATTGAGGGCTAGCTAGTCCCTGATCTGATTTTTTGGTTTACATTTGTCTGATCTAACTTTGTCTGCTCACTTCTGAGTCATTGGGTCTCACATATGTCAAATTTAAACTATTAGAAAAACCTTAACCTTATTTCAGTAATTTCAATATTTTTATTGCTGCAATTTTATGCTTTATGGATTTATAACATTTTCCTTCTCTACTGTGCTAGGTTATAATTGTTTTGTCACTAACTTTGAAGATAGACCTCCTCTTTTAATTTTGTGAAAAGTTATATTAATGTTTTTATAAAAATTTAAATCTGTCGTTTTGGCTGTAATAAGAACATAACTATGATTTTCAGCTTCTCTTTGAACAAGATTCAGTGTTTAGCATTATATGCCCTCAACTAGTTTTTCCATTATTTTCTAAATATTAGATTGAAAACTACTTATTGATTTTACAACATAGATTTTCTCCTTAAAATGTAACATTTTGTATTCAATATTTAGCTACATTTAATATAATTATTTAGACATTTTTGTATATTTTTCTAAATTGAAATTTCATTAGCAGTAATTTTCTCATTTTGAATTTCTGTCTGCTGAATCATATTTCACCCATTGTGAACAGGTTCTCAAAGGATAGCTTTATAGATAGATATACTTCTGTAAACATTTTCATCATAGTTTTATTTTACTCATCATAGTATGTCATTTTCCTTCAGCTTGCTTTATATGAAACTGTTTCCTTTGACTACTTGGTCAAGTTTATAAATGTGTTTGTAAACTCTGTTAACATTTTTATAATTATTTTCTTCTATTAAAAAACACTTTATTTTTGTATCTTCAAGCACTAGATGTTCTAATTTATATGCTCAATTTAAATTGGGAACTGTAATCTTTCTTTATGGGTACCATAAACATTTTTGGTTTTGTTGTCCTATCCTTGGTATGTGGAAGTTTATGTTTGACCAGTTTTGGTTTGTAATCAAAGAGAAGTTGTACTCTGTTTTGGCAGAGGAGAGACAGCAGATGTGGAAGGAGATGAGGACTTGTTCTTGCTTTAACTTACAGTTTCTTTCATGGAGGTGATTGGGTAGAGAAGATTCCAAACCCAGACCAAGGGAGAAAACAAGAAGCACAAATAGCAGAAATAGCAGCCTTGCCCAACATGCTGAGAGCTGCTGTCATTGGTACTCACTGCTGATTTTTTTTTCCTGTGCTGGAGATCTGAATTAACAAGGAAAGGGTTTTCACTGGGACAAAGTATATGGTTGATACTCATGCTAGCACCAAGAACATCCCTCACCATCCTGGACAGCCAGGTTCTCAGTTTGACTGGCATGTGTTTCAAGAGACAAAGCTAATGTAAGCTCCTATAAGACTAATGCTGAATCTTCACAGGTTGAAATGTTGATCCTCACAAGTGAAAGAGAATTTCAGTTGGACAGCTTTGTTTTAAAAGCTCTCTAACATTTCAAGGTCAGGAAAATGAAGAAGAACCAGAAAGGAGAGAGAGATAATGAGCTACTAGGGAAGTAGAATCCAAAACAAGAGAAAATTGGGTGTAGAGAGTAAAGAAAGTATTTCAAGGAGGAAAGATGTCATCTAAGTCATATGCTGCAGCTATTGAGTAAGATGGGGAATCAGAAATGGCCATTCGATTGTCAGTGTGGGAGAAAAAAAATAAGCTTGACAAAGGTAATTTCATGAAAGCCTAATGGAGTTGGTAAAGACAGAATGAGCAGGAAACAATTAGAAACAGCTAATATAAACAGTTCTTAGGGAATTTTGTTATAGAGGGAAGTCTCAAACTAAAGAACTATGTGGAGGAGAAGAATGGTCAAGGAAGATATTTTCTCTTTTTTAAGATCAAAGATACTAAAGCATGCTTGTAAGCAGCTGAGAATAATATACTACAGAGAAAAATAGTTGATGAAGTGGGAAACAGGAAACAATAGCAAGTATAATACTGTTGAAAAGTAAAATGTAGCCCTGCATTTGGGGTGCTGTAGGGGACCCACTGGCTCTCACTCACCAAAATTCAGTGGTATTTTATTTTTTTATTATTTACATATATATTTGATGTTTATTTATTTTTGAGAGAGAGAGAGAGAGTGTGAGCCAGGGAGGGGCAGAGAGAGAGAGTGAGACACCGAATCTGAAGCAGGCTCCAGGCTCTGAGCTGGCAGCACGGAGCTCAACACGGGGTTCGAACCCACGAACCATGAGATCATGACCTGAAGTCAGACGCTTAACCTACTGAGCCACCCAGGTGCCCCCATCCAGTGGTCTTTTAAATAGAAACTTGAAGGGAAAGGAGGTGTGAGATAGTCTCACAGTTATTTCCTATATTCTCCCAAAGTTGAACTTTTTCATGTCTTATTTGACATACCTTTATTGTGCTATTATTTTTTCTCTAAGATGCTCTTTTAGAAATAATTTAAAAATAAGTTAAATTTCAGTTACTTCCCTCCTTATCCCCATTGAGTGCACTAATATGTAGACTCATTATTCTTTAGCTTTTAAAGACTTAAGATAGTCAATATTTTTCTTAAAGCACATCAGTCTTTATGCTGGCATAGAATCAAGATTAAAAATAGATTACTGCCCACTTGAAAGTTTGAGTTTCTAAAAATCTAATGTTTTTTCAATTAACATAAAAGTTATAGATTTGTCTGAGGAAAGAAAATGTCCCTGAACAGTGCCAGAAAGCTTATTAACATAGTAGTAAGCTTATTACCATAGTTGCAGGGAGTACACAGACAAGGAAGAAGTACCAATATACCTACATCACACTGAGTGTATAATATTTCAGTCTGTTCTATGTGCTGGTGAAATTCAGTGTGTTTTATTTGTCACATCATTCGAAAAGACAAAGAATTTTCCATGTTTCGTAAAAATAATATGAAACCTGCCCCCCATCAACACACACAAAAGACTTTGGCTTTTTAAGTTTAAATATTATACTATATGATGATAAGAGACAGGCCATGGCTTAAAACCACACAATATAAAGTTTTGTTTCTATTTAAATCAAACTAAAAATTGTCTTACAATGACAGTGATTATTAGCTTCCTCTTCCCCTCAGAGACCACTTGCTGCTCTTGCTTGAGTTGAAGTAAAAGGCTCATTGGACATAGAAATTCCAATAGTGACAGGTTAGCAATGAGACTCTTATTTCCAATTAATAAAGCCTTTAAAACGAGATACAGTACAAATTACATTCAATCTTTGATACATTTTTGGGAATTCACTTTTATTCCATGTAAGAAAGCATGATGAATCAGATTT
>NW_026057580.1:27930277-27931594 GCF_023721935.1 Panthera uncia | reverse complement strand
CCGACTTCAGCCAGGTCACGATCTCGCGGTCCGTGAGTTCGAGCCCCGCGTCAGGCTCTGGGCTGATGGCTCGGAGCCTGGAGCCTGTTTCCGATTCTGTGTCTCCCTCTCTCTCTGCCCCTCCCCCGTTCATGCTCTGTCTCTCTCTGTCTCAAAAATAAAAATAAAAATAAAAATAATAAAAAAAAAAAAGAGTGGTGGTTTAACATTACAGATTTAAATCCCATGTATTTTCCAACTTGCTTCTGTAGGACCCACAGCTATTCCTAATTGAGATCCATCATCATGGTTAGAGGATATTTGATTACTGCCCTGAAACAACTGTAAGAAATATTTTACTGTGAAAGTCCTTTAAGTTCTATTCTTAGTCGTAGGTTTCAATCCTTGACAACATATTTATCTTAATTAACTTCTATAGAACAATTCGCACAGAGTGGACTCAAAATATAGACAATCTTATTTATTTAAAAAAATGGCCAGCCACCTAACTTTCTAAATGAAGCTAAAAGAAGCTATGTGAGCTTCTTCCTCAACAAATTGACCTTGACTTCATCAATATACTGAATAAAAAGAAGATATATATTGAGATAAATTGTTTTAGAACTTAACATCTGTTAACTCTGTTCTACCTAACACAAATTCATTTAAGAATAGTGTAAGACTTTTCAAAAGATATACTAAATTTTTAAAATTGAAAGCTGGTTTCATAGGCAGATACTGGTACTAAGCCAAAGTGTTTGAACTCAATAAATATAGAACAAAGACCTTTAATGCTTCATCAGATAATTTATTTTTTTCTTTTAAGATTTTATTTAAATTCAAGTTAGTTAACGTATAGTGTAGTATTGGTTTCAGGAGAATTTAGGGATTCATCACTTACATATAACATCCAGTGCTTATCACAAATGCTCTCCTTAATGCCTGTCACCCATTTAGCCCATCCTTCCACCCAACACCCACCCCCAGCAACCCTCAGTTTGTTCTCTATAGTTAAGAGTCTCTTCTGATTTGCCTCCATCTCTGTTTTCATCTTACTGTATTTTTCCTTCCCTTCTCCTGTGTTCATCTGTTTTGTTTCTTAAATTCCATATGAGTGAAATCATATGATGTTCATCTTTCTCTGACTGACTTATTTCATTTAGCATAAAACACTCTAGTTTCCTCCAGGTCAAAATGGCTAAAATGAACAACCCAGGAAACAACAGATGTTGGCAAAGATGTAAAGAAAAGGAACCCTCGGGGCGCCTGGGTGGCGCAGTCGGTTAAGCGTCCGACTTCAGCCAGGTCACGATCTCGCGGTCCGTGAGTTCGAGCCCC
>NW_026057580.1:27904599-27930177 GCF_023721935.1 Panthera uncia | reverse complement strand
AAAAAAAAAAAAAAAAAAAAGAAAAGGAACCCTCTTACACTGTTGGTGGGTATGCAAATTGGTGCAGTCACTCTTGAAAACAGTGTGGAGGTTCCTCAGAAAGTTAAAGATAGAGCTGCCTATGACCCAGCAACTGCACTACTAGGTATTTAGCCAGAGGATACAAAAATACTGATTCAAAGGGGCACATGCACCCCAATGTTATAGCAGTGCTATCAACTATAGCCAAATTATGGAAAGAGCCCTAATGTCCATCCGCTGATAAATGGACAAAGTTGTAGTGTGTGTGTGTGTGTGTGTGTGTGTGTGTGTGTGTGTGTGTGTAGGATATTACTCAGCCATCAAAAAGAATGAAATCTTGACATTTTCAGGGACACAGATAATTTATTCTAATGCCATCATAAGACACAGCAAATTCCTGTTTTATAGTATTTGATACAGAATTTTGTCTTGGTCCCTCCTACTTTTTGACTTAGTTGGCTTAATTCTAATTTCTAGCAATATTTGAACCCCAATTTTGCCTTCAAAGACAGGATGTTACAAAGATAAAAAGGAGTAGATTCCAAAACAAAGCCCTATAGCCAATAGCATGAAAATTCACGTAGGAGCGTAGTAGACACCTCAGTAAAGCTCCCATCATTTGGAAAACAGAAATTTCCAATATTATGTGATAGACTGGGATGAACTCAACCATACCCTGAGAATCTCCTCCCAACTCCCAAATGAATAAAATAGCAAAACGCATTCTCCTGCTTGTATTGTACTAGCCATGACTCTCATTTTGGCCCCTAGAGTACAGTAGCAGAGACTGCTCTGAAAGAAAATTTTAGCTCCTCTAGTATATAAACCTCAGAGAAGGTGATGGAAACACAATTCCAGCTTAGCATAGCCTCTATGGAGAATTTGTGGAATAAGAAGAAATGAAGTTTTAGATTGGTTGCACAGAAATCACCAATGAGTAGTCTGATCCTTGAATGAACATGTGCAAGCTGTCCTGAGGATTCCTAAAAATATTTGGAGATGGAGATTCTATAATGGACTATAATTCCCGCAGTTAAGTCTTAGCCACTGATACTTAATAACTAGTACCTTAGGTCAGGTTCTTTGGAACTAGACAGTAGGGATTTGCATGCAGGAAGCTTATTAGGGAGTGCTCTTGGTACCAACTGCCAGAAGTCAGTGGGAGAAGCAGCATTGAGAAGAGGTAGAAGTTGAATTGCAGAGCAGTTGTGAAAGAGGCTTCAGCTGACCCTAAGCAAAGCTCTGGAGTAGGGATGTTCATAGTTTACTGAATTGAGTCAAGGGGACCTGGACCTTTTTCCCATCACCAGGAGACTCAAGGCAATATACCACAGCATCAACTACAACTGGTGAGGCTCATGGTAACATCATCACTGAATGGCTGATGAAGTCCACAACTCTTGGGTTTGATTTACACATAAACTAATGTTGTTTTTAGATAAATTAGACACTTATCACTCCCTATAACCTCCATGGGACTGAGTTTCCCCATGTTAATGGCATGGTTCTACTCAATCTTGCCAGGACTCACCCGAAGAAGTTAGTGACTATTAGGAAGAGTAATTCAATACTAATCACATCAAACCCCCAAATTCCAATGCTGTAGATGTGGATCGGCACGGACATAGATAACCACAAATAATGCCATTCTGTGATTTATCATTAGACCATTGACCACTGCCCAAGTAGGGTATACTGGGTTCAGGGCACAAGGATAGATCTTTATATGTTCATTGTGATTCAAAGTGAAAGCGCAGGGCACCTAAAGGGCACCTGGAAACAGAGAAGTGAGGAAACAAAGCATCCTGTCTATAACTACAGAGAAGTCTTTTACCTGTCTGTTCCTTTCTTTGGAACATAAAGATAATAACACTCATTTTCTGCGATATAGTCTCCTATGAGTGTAATCTGTATGAAAGTTCTTTGAAAAGCATCAAGTGTCCCTCAAATGAATAGTATTATTATTATGGTTTATCATCCATGTAAGTCTATTTCTTCTATTGCTGCCCTAGGACCAGAGAAATTGCTCACTATATTTTTTATTTTATAGCATCTCATTAAAAACACTTCATAAAAACTTTAATGAAGTTTTCTACAGATATTTCTCCTTCCAATTAAGTAAACTTATTTCCTCATGGTTTTGTTCTATAAGCATTTAATTATTTTAGGCACTATTTTCTGGATGTCCTCCAAAGTTTTCCACGGCTTTATCAGTTGAATTTTATAAGCTGACTCTTTTCTTTTTTTTAATTTTTTTTAATGTTTATTTTTGAGAGAGAGAGACAGAGCATGAGTGGGGGAGGGGCAGAGAGAGAGGGAGACACAGATCAGAAGCAGGCTCCATGCTCCGAGATGTCAGCACAGAGCCCATCGCGGGGCTCGAACCCACCAACCATGAGATCATGACCTGAGCCGAAGTCGGACGCTCAACCAACTGAGCCACCCAGGCGCCCCCAGGTGTGTCTGTTTCATTGATTGGCTGCCCGTCAGATCAGAATCTGATCTGCCTCTCTGACAAACCCTGTCTTTCCCAGTAGGCTTTCATTAGTTAAGCAAGTGGTGTATGCCTCTTAATCTTGCACTGCACCACAGAAGCATCCTCCCCGACCACCTTCAAATTAATATGATCCTTGTTCTCAGTCTTGACTCCTTCCTTCAGCTTTTCATCAGCCATGGTGAGGGCATAAGTCTCCTCAGCTACCACTTCACAAAAGAGGTACCAGGTCCTCATGGAATGAGCACACAACACACACCAAAAACTCCCTAACTTTTCAATTCTAAAAGATGCTTCATCAAATTAGTGAACATAGCAGTTTTGAAAACTCCCCTGATAATTGTAAAAATTAAAAGTATACGAGTCTAAAACTTTTCTTCATTTTCTATTTTCAATTTTGCCTTATGCAATTACCATTTTCTCTCAGGGAATTTCACAAAATAAAATTTAGTGAAAATTATGTTCTAATTGTGATGCTATATTGAAAGAAAAATAGAATCAGTATACCATCTGTCAATTCTGGATATAACAAAGGGGTAGATGGAATTATTTTTACTTAGCCTACATAAGTATGGTAAAGTTAAAGATATTTTAAAGATGGTTATGAATTATATGCTGCTATACTTACTGCAAGTAAAATTTTTAATGTATTTGCTATTATGAAGAAGCCATGGCATTCTGTTACTTAAAATTCATTAGGCTATAATTATTAGGTATTGTACAAAAAGCTTTTAGAAAGGATACTTTTATCCTTGAAAATTACTTAGGTCAATTATATTCTATCATAGACACTTTTTTTTAAGTTCCTAAAAGCAGGAAAGTTCAACACAATTTCCTCCTGTCTAATAAGAGGAGGGATGTTATATTAGAATGAATATTTCTAATTAAAAGATTTACACAGACTAATATATTATTTTCCAGATTTTTCTCAAGCAAAGATATCATAGTCTTTAGATATGCACTGTCTCTAGAATCACCAGTTTTGTTTAAAAGGATCTAGGACATTCATTTCATAGAATAGAACAGAAGAATATGAACTACAGTAATATTTATTATTTGAGAGAATAATTGCTTCAAAAAAGCATATGGGAGTTGATCAAAAATATGTCTCAGTGCTTATTAAATGAGTTTTCATTGCTGGATTTATTGCTAGATTCAGGAATCAGAAGAGTCATATTTTGATTATATGGGGTAGTTTTAATTGAACCATTGAAAAGATGTCAATTTTATTTCTAAAAGTTTACCTTAATGATCCAAAATACTTAATTATACATCCTTACAAAAAATATATTTAATGTTTTCTAAATCATTCTGCTGTCAGCACTTCAAATCCTCTGTTCCTCTTTCTTTGCTCCCCCCTGCTCTCTCTCTCTGTCTCGCTCTAAAATAAATAAACATTTTAAAAAAGAAATGAAAAAAAAAAAACATAATATAGTTCAACCTCTCATTTTTCTGCTGAGGAAACTCTATGCCTAAGGGAAAAATGGACTTTCTTGGAGTCACATGACTGAAGGAAATATACCAAAGTTAAAACTAGAGTCCATGTTTGGCACTCTTTCTCTGGCACCCATCTCTGTGTCTACTTTTATAGGTAAAATACTGCTACCTTACCTTTTTCCTTTATATTTTACTTCCTATTACATATGGAGAAAAGAGTTATCAGTTGTTTATCCATTATGGCAGACCCCCAGAACTCTTTACCCTTTCCTTTGTGAAAGGAGCAAGAAATCCAAACCAAATGGCTCTTTTTTTCTAAGCTTGACCTGAAGCACTTCTTTTTACAAGAACTATCATGCTCATTTCTCTGGTCATCATAAGTGAAAATTTGTGATCTTGACTAACAAAGAATCGTAGATCTTAGAGAATCTGTGGGCAAGTCTCTGCTTCTTACCTCAATGCATATGGATTCTCATCTACAGCCACACTGAACCTTGATAGTTTGACTAAATATTGCAAACAATGAGAACTTATTACCCCAGAAAGCATTTTCTTCCATGTTTGCAGACTATCTTGATGTTTGAGATTTACTTTAAGTAAATATATTTTTCATGCAATTTTTCATGCATTGGCCCTCTATATGCTCTTTTAAGAAAAAGAAAAAGCATAAATCCATAAATCCATAAGTCTACTCCTTTTTCTACTTAATAGTAGTCCTTAAGTATTTCCTTAACCATGAAGTCTAAGCTCTTTGTGAGCAGGACTATTTTTGTTTTTAATCACTATTTTTTCCCAGAACTTAACTTTGAACTAGCATGTAGTATATATTCAGGAGATATTTTTCTAATGAATGAAATAAGCTTATTTATCTTCGCTAATTCTTTTCTGCTGTAAGGTAAATATTCCCAGCCCTTAAACCATTCCCCAACTGATATGACTTGGGACAGCCTCACTATCCTGATTATTCTCTACACACTTCATCATATCAGCTACCTTATAAGCTGTCACAGACAGTAGAACTCAGCATTCCCTGTATAAGTGATCCAAATGCACTCAAAGAAGAATGAATCAGCTTTTCTCAGTTTTCAGACCATTCAGATTAGACCTTTAGTCAACTAAATCCTTAGGTCTTTTTTGCACAAAGTGCCTAAAATTATTTAAGTTGCTTAGTCACATTGTCAAAAGTTTACCACTCTTGTAATACACAAACATCCTCAGGAGGTTTAACACATTAAGTTAGGTTCTCAATCATTCACAGCTTGTGGTCAATTTCTTCCATCAGATATAATTTTCTCCTAACCTCTAGCTGAGAGCAGCATGCTAAACAAATGGGAGTTTTCAGAGATGGGGTAGATAGTATGTAAATTGTGGCAGTGTCCAAAAAGTCAAGTCTGAGTGAAACTCCAAGTCAAGGGGCCAAGGTAAATAGCAGTATTAGGAAATGCACAAGGAAGAGGGCCAGGGTGGGGGCCAAATACAACAAGGACATTTAGAATAACACTGGAACATTTTTTTTTCTCTGTTCGTGTATTTTCAGTATATATGATTCAGTAAATTTAATTAGGAGTCTTCTGTGGATCAGGTACTCTGATATCCTCTAATTATACAGGAGAAAAGGAATATGTGGTTTTACCATTATAAATGTTTAGTCTACTATGGTGGAAAGGTAAGAAATAAGTAAACAAATATGTAGTTAGTAATTGTGATGTGTCCCAGATGAAATAGAGTGCAGAGATAGAGTATAATGGGATAAATGGGCCTCCTTTTTAAATAAAATATTCAGAAGGAACTCTCCAAAGAGGATGATCAGAGATACATGGATGAGAAGAAGCCTGTCAGTTGAAGAATGAGGGGATGTATTGTGGATATAAATATACATATAGATGTGGATACGGATATAGATATAAATATACCTCAGTTACAGGAAGAAGTCTGGGTGAATAATGACTTCTGTAATGACATATTTTAAAAGGAGCTACCAAATCTGAGAAGCACTATATTTCCCCTAGTAAGATGTCAGAAGCTTACTACTTGCACATGTTCAGGAGAACAGCCTCCTCACAGATCTATCTGCTTGGTCTCAAATTGTCTATTTGAAGCATGTGCTGCTCTGTAAAGGAGTTGAAGCTTCTCCCAGCTGGGTACACTGGGGAAGACTTCCACAGATTGCTGCGTGTGAACCCACTTTTTAGCCTTTCATGCCTATTTTATCACCTCATTTCAATATCTTTTGATAAACTAGATTGTCCCTCTTTTGCCTCTTAAGCACACAGAAGAGCAGCACTCATGTTAGAACTTCAGTCAGTCAGATGGTGGCCTATCTGATCTCTCAGCCAACTGCCTCCTGAAAGTTTGCCTGAACATTCCCCTATGTTATATTTGACAGGTCACAAGTTGGGCTAGTACAAACTACATGTAGGTGATCTCTTCTACAACTCCATGAAACACACCCACCTATATATGCTTCTGAGGCTCCAGAGACTATTTACCTTGGCTTCCATAGTATTAGTTTCTAATGGATTTCAAAGTGATGTCTAAATTCAACCCAATGTGAATAAATTAATTTTCTATGATATGGTCAATACTCTGCTGCATACTATGGAGTATAGAAATGTTAATGACAAAAATACCATAAAAAAATATTCACTCTAGTTAGTGATAAACATGCTAAAATGTTAGAGGTGAAATACACTGATTTCTGCAACTTATTTTGTAATGTCTCACAAAAAACTAAGGTAAAATGGTGGGTGGATGGATGGATGGATGGATGGGTAGAGGAATATATATGTGATAAAGCAAATATAGCAAAATGTTAATTGTAGGATCTAGGTGGGTATATGATGGTTCACACTGTTAAATTTCCTTAACTTTTTTAAGTTTATAACTTTTGATAATGAAATATTGGAGGAGAAGCAATCACTGTGTACCTGAATCTTACCATTCAGGTAGGAGTTAAACACCCACACATGAAATAATTGCTATACTGTTGAAGTGCTGATTGTAAGAGCAATAGGAATTCAGAGAGAAGTCAACATGGATTGGCATAAAAGGAAAGAGGACCACTTGAGACTTAAAGGTGTAGGATTTTGAAAGATGAAGTGGAAGATGGAGAGAATTTCAAGTGGAAGAAACAGCATGAGCAAACACATGTAGGATGGAACAGAAAAGCAGGTGTTCAAGAAAACAAAATAACTGAATCTGGTGGGGAATAGTCAAAAATAACTTTGGATACACATAGCAAAGCTAGAATATGGCAGGTCATGATAGGTAGAAAAAGACATCACCTCTTCTCTTAAGTAGTCAATAATATTTGGGCATAATAAGATGAAATATAGTTCAGCTTTACAAACAGAATTTTCAGCCAATCTTGTAAAAATTTACAAAGAAAGTTAAAAGGTGAACATAGGCGCTCAAATGAATGCTACAGACCCTACAGGTAATTATTACTCTGATAACACAAAATAATTGGATGAAAAACATTTGGGGCCACCTTTGTCAGCATGGTTTAATTGTACCAGGGAAGCCAAGTCTCATGTCTGTACGGGACCATTCAAATCCTCCCTTTCCCAAGACAAAGAATTCTACCACATTAGCTTTTCCTGGACCAGTTCAGAATTAGCAAAAGCAACCTTGGCACTGTTCCCACCAGTGCATGCTAGTCCCCTCACCCGATCAGAGAGCAATGCTGGACCAAATGGAAATGACAGAATATATTGGAAAGGTATGGGGTAGCTGAAGAATTAAAATAAAGCTCAAGAACCAGTCTTAGCATAGAAACCAGGGTATGTACCAGGGATTCAGGTCACCCTCTTCAGGGTTCAATGTGGATAAATTCCAAGAGTTCTTATAACCATTTAAAATTCAAAATCAGGGGCACCTGGGTGGCTCAATTGGTTAAGCGCCAAACTTCAGCTCAGGTCATGATCTCATGGCTTGTGAGTTTGAGCCCCAAGTCTGTTTTAGGTTCTGTGTCTCCCTCTCTCTTTCTCTACCCCGGCCCTGTTCACACTCTGTCTCTCTCTGTCTCTCAAAAATGAATAAATGTTAAAAAAAAAAAAATTTAATTCAAAATCAAGGAAGAATGCTTCTCAGGAAACCAGCTTATGTTGCAATCAACCCTTAGCCAGAGGAGGGTAGTCACCACAAAGAGAGTCTCACCAAGTCTGTATTCAGTGAGGACATGTAGTTTCTCCAAAAAAGTGACTTAACCTTAAGAAATACACATGAAAAGGGAATAATAGTAGTATGCATGTTTTAGGATTGTGCAAGGACCAACTGAGATAAAAATAATAAAAAAGAACTCATGTAGTTTTACTATATGGTAAACACTGTGCTAAAGATTTCACAAATTTTAAATAATCGAACACTTATAACTTCTCTTTGAGATTACGTAATTGTGCAGCTCATATTTCAAAATTTAATTCAAAATGGACAAGAAACACTTGGTTTGCCATGCATTTTTCTGCCTAGATTCTGAATGCTCATCAAGTGTGTATCTTTTGAAATGCATCCACTTGAAAATCTGAGCCTTGTCTTCTCAGTTCTCATTTTTGTAAAGATTCTCTCATTTACCCTTTTCCCTGCAGAATGTTGATATCCTCAATTTTTGTGTTGTTTTTTTAATATTGGTGTTCCAGGTGTTCTTCTTCCCTTGCCTAAAGATTCTCCTTACTGGGGCACCTAAATGGCTCATTTGGTTACGCATCTGACTCTTGATCTGGGCTCAGATCATTATCTCACAATTTGTGAGATCAAGCCCTGCGACCTCTCTCTCCCTCTCTCTGAGCCCCTCCCCCACTCGTGTGCTCTCTCTCTCTCTCTCGCTCTCTCGCTCTCTCTCTCAAATAAATAAACTTTAAAAAAAGAAAAAGAAGAAAAGAAGACTATCCTTACTAACAATTTGGATCCCTTAGTGGAATAATTGAATTATTACCCATTTCCCCCAAAATATTTCATCATAATATCATTCCTCCAATTTTGTACCTAATGACATACTTTAAAACTAGAGATGGGAATTGAAAATGCCTTTACCTGGGGAAATAGGTGCCTAAATGTAACACTTGGCTAATTTCAAATATAGAATAATGAGAAGGAAAAAAGCCATTAGGTGAGATGTCCTCAGTGCTGTGGTCAGGGCATCTAGTTAGGTGCCCCATGTTATCACTGACACCCACCATGCATTGCTGCAAGAAAAAAGGAAATTTGCAGTGACTGGCAAGCTAAGCCTGACCTCTGCCCTACAACCTTCAAAGAGAATAGAAAATGTAAAGAGCCACTGAAATCATGACCTCTTGACAGACTATACCTCATTTGTGGTGTGAATCTGGGGGGTTATAAATACAGAAACAATTTTTCAGGCAAAGAAAAATTGTGATGATTAAAAAATACATATACCACAATCAAATGCAAATGTCCATGTGTGACATGCTGACTTTATAGATGAAGTTTGTAAGGAGAAAAGGCAGGGCTTACAATTCACTTGTTCCTTGTTTTTAAGGAAGCTTAAGCAGTTTTTTGAAAGTACTACTCTCCCAAGAGGGGACTTTTTTTCCTGAGTAAAAGGAAAGGAAATAAGTTCTGCTGTTCTTCTGTTTGCAAAAAAAGAGATTAATATTTGAGCCCCTTTCAACTCAGATTCATACTTCTGAATTAAATTTAGATGGAGACAAGGGTAGGTACCAACTAGCATGTGTCCTCTTGCCTTGTTGCAAGATGCTCATGGAGATGACTATTTTCTGTCTCTGGTGAATCCAAATGGATAGATTGATGTAGATAAAAAACAGATGAATGGATGGATGGATGGATGGATAGATAGATAAGCATTCTTAAAAGTTCTGAAATATCAAACCACATTTTAAAATTTTCTTTCCCTTAGATTCCTTTTATACTTCAGCTCTGAAATCTAGCCCTTCATATTGTCACTGTTTGCTGCTAGGCAGGCATGGAAAATTCAAGGCCCGATTTTCAACTTCAAGGAGCTAATGTTCTCAATTATATTTAAAATATCTAATATACATTACATATATGTGTATAGTATTAAATACATACAGTATTTAACTGTTGCTACTAACTTCTTTTGCCCAAACATTAAAAAAAGGTACTCTAAGTAAAAAACAGAAATTTAAAAATATTTACATGTCAACAATCCTAAAATATTTACATTCACCATTTTAAAGTTTTCATGTAAAAGATTTTGCATTGTTAAAAAGTAAATATTAGGCAGAACTTTTATTATCAGTTGGAGGCTAGATTACTATAACCTGGCTCTTGGCATTTTTTAGTCCATTTCAAAAATATTTTCAAATATCTATGGACAAAGAATGCTCACAAAGTCAGAGATGATTTCATTGTGCCACCAGTAGCTGCTGGGCTAAAAATAATGTTGTTCCTATGAATACCCTATGTACTCACAGAGGGAGGTTGCTGAGTGAGGGAACTCCTCTTCCACTGGATTGATTCCAATGAAACATTTTCTGCCAAAGATCATCTCAATTTCCTATATACAATGTTCTACATACTGCTAATCCCTGTGGGATTTAAGAGACTAAATTTAGTCTCAGCCGCTTTATTGTACATTTTTCAAGAGTTAACATTTGTCATTTGGCTTCTGGGATCTCCTATCTGGTCTAAACTGTTCACTTCTACCTTTTATTTTCTTGCTCATCTGCAAGCTAAATCAACAAAACAGCTTGGCACACTAAATCATATGTTCTCACCATGGAGTTCTATCACATTTTTTAAAGTAAAAAGTCACTTGAAATAGTCTATATCAACAATAAAAAAAAAAAGAAAAATAAACATTTTTTTCCCTAAAAGGAATAGAAGGAATGTGAAGTACTCAAAGAGATAAACGGTGAATGTCAAAAGACCAAAGGACCAATACATTTTCATAGCTACATTAACTAACAAATGAAGCTGCACAGAATTATTCAGCTAAAATTCAAGCTGAGTTGAACAATGCCAGGGTGCGGTCATTCACCTTACATGAATGTTTTGCCTTATAAGCGAACTTACATTCCACCTGAAGAGTTCCTTGCTCTCTGCCATTTTGATATTAGCTTTCATTGCATTTCTAACCAGAAAGCCTTTGCCTTTAATCATCTTAAGGTAATATTGGTGGGCAGAAAGCCAGTAATGGAAGAAGTTTAGCATATCTGTATGTGAACAAAAAGCAGATCAAAATCATTTAACCAATGACCAAAGCTATTAATTAATGGAGATATTTTGAAGCATAGTCCCCATTCAGTGTAGGAACTATAATGGCAGCATGGAAGGAAAATAGAGAAGGTGTGCTTCACAAAAGCAAGTCTTTTTTGGCTGTAAAGACCCTTGAAAGTACCTGGGATCATAATTTTAAGAAAATGTAGGAATATGACATATATTCAGGGAAGAAGGTTTCATAAATAAGACTAACTGAACTTGTGCCTCATTAGCATAACTGATGAAACCACTCCTCAGGACCAGGGGCTACAGGGCAAGGTCTTCATTAAAAAGTTCTTTGTGTATGCCTGGAGTATAAAGTAACAATAAACAATGGGTTTGCTTTGTATTTTCCCCCTTTATATTGTAAGGGACATAATACTGGTGGAATATTAAAGCAATGTATTTTTATTTCCCCTTTAAGTCTCTTAGTCATTCATCTCTGATGCTGAGGCTTCTTGCCCCATGAAAAAGAATAAACAGCTTTGGCCTCCAACTTCTTTGACTCTGTAGCAAAACAGTCTTGGAAGGAGAGAAAGGAGACTTTCAAACTCCTTCAGACTCTGTTAACATAGCAAGTGTCAGGCCTATCAGGGTAGATCTTAGATTTTTACTGTATGCTTAAGGTAGAGAGAATTCAAGACATAGCAGGAAGAGAAAGCCTATGGCTGTGTGGACATAATAAGGTATGGAGTAGATCGGTGAAGTGATTCCCAGGGTCTTCTGCTTCCCCACAGCCTCAGAGACAAGTCCATTACTTGAGTATGGGAGATGGTACTATAGAAGCAGTCAAAAAATGAGGAACTAGAGGTTAATGGGCATCTTTATGACAGAGTTTCTAGGCATCCAAGAAAACTCCAACTTTGAACTCAGTTTCAGATCCAGTATGGTATAGGTGGGATGTCACAGAGGTAATGGTTGGGAGATGGCTAATGAAGTAAACAGGAAGCAGCAGTCTTGGCTTGTCATGACCTGTGTGTGGCATACAAACAATCCAGATGTTCCCATGTTCCTCAGGAAGGCACTCAGTGAATATCCATTCTAGAGCTATGATAATTCCCAAATGCTACACATCTATACATAGAGTACTAAGCTATACAGCAGTGCATTTTTTATTGTACACAAAGGCTGCACTGGTTACACTCCTTCTAGCAGTGTCAGTTTTTTCCACAGCCTCACCAGCACTAGATGTTCGCAGTATTCTTAATTTGCTAAATTATTAAGTAGAAATGCTATTTTGTCACTATTTTTGAAGATTTCTATTTAGCATGTAGGTCATAGGCCTTTCTTAGGCTAATTTAAAAAAAAATGCTTATGTGACTCAGGGAACTCAGATGGCAGCACAGGATGTCCCTGAACTTCCTTCTTCCCATGCTATGAATATACAGCTACATGAAGCAATTCCTGCCGAAAGAAATGCAGAAACTAGCTGAGCGACTCCTACATGTCCACGAATGCACTGAAATGCATAAGAAAAGCCGAGACACAACCTATACATAAACCGCACCTCTGGCATAGCACCATAAAATCAGAAAGGAACCCTCAATTCCCAACTTCTCACTGAAAAGCTGAAGATTTAGAAATCACATCTAGTACCCCAAGTTTTAAGGCTCCCATCATCAAATGGTCCCCCAAAACATCTAATTCTAAAAGCCGGGGAGACTTGTGTCTACGAGACACATCAGGACTATAGAAAACAAAGGACTTCTTAATGTTTATTTATTTTTGAGACAGAGAGAGACAGAGCATGAACAGGGGAGGGGCAGAGAGAGAGGGAGACACACAGTCTGAAGCAGGCTCTAGGCTCCAGGCTCTGAGCTGTCAGCACAGAGCCCGACGCAGGGCTGGAACTCACGGACCATGAGATCATGACCTGAGCCGAAGTCGGACGCTCAACCGACTGAGCCACCCAGGCGCCCCGAAAACAAAGGACTTCTTAATGGCATATGAGCACTTGCCCCAACTGCTAACCGCCTAGAACTCAGTGCAGAGGAAGTGGGCAAAAATAACTGTCTTCCAGTCTTCCCTGAAAGGGGTTTGACTGTATACTATACTAGCTGCTACCTGAGGGCCCAGCTTCCATTTTGTACACATCTAGGGCTGGCTGTGATCCTTTACAGAGTCCAAAGGGTCTGAAGGCATATTTCTTTAGGATTTATTTACTTATTTTGAGAGAGGGACAGAGAGAGTGAGCAGGCAGGGAAGAGGCATAGAAAGAGGGAGAGAGAATCCCAAGGAAGCTCCACACTGTCAGCATGAAGCCCGACATGGGGCTCAAACTCACAAACATTGAGATCATGACCTGAGCCGACTGAGCTACCCACACGCCTCCTGAAGGGCATTTCTTTTTCTGGTGTACTCCAACAATAAAACCACATTGCCACTATCTCTTTGGAAGAAGTTTGTACACATGCTGATACCACATTTTACAGCTGCTGACTAAGGAACAGACACCCAAATCATATTGTTTTGGTAGTCAGTGGGTACTGCATTCACAAGTCCCAGAGAACTATAGTGATTTTTTAAAAAGTACAAGAGCACTTCCCCGTGACTGTACACTCAAGCTCAGCACAGAGGGAGAAGATTAAAACACCCATCCCTTAGTTTTTCCCTAGAAGGGGCTTAATTACCTAATTTTGCAGCTGCTGTCTGGCTTCTAATCAGCCTGCAGTTACTTGCCAACTGTGATCCTTCCCTTGGGACACTGATGAGCCTTGGCACAACCTCAACTACTAGGAGCCACTAAGAATAAAGAAGGTGGCTTGGACAATCACAAGAGTTTGAGAGACAACCAGAAACTCAGGCCAGGTTTATTGACAGGCTTCATCTCTTACACAAGACCACTCTTTGAAGACTGGCAGTGGTGACTGTCTTATCTAATGCGCAGAAACCAACACAGTCAAGAAAATGAAAAAATGGGGAACTGTTCCTAACAAAAGAGCAATATAAATCAGAAACTAATGTTAATGAAACAGAAATAAGTGATTGACCTAATAGAGGTCAAAGTAACAGTTATAAATGTGCTCACTGAGGTCAGGGGCGTAATGCAGGAACAAAGTGTAAATTTCCACAAAGATAATAGAAAAACATTTTTAAAAAGAACCAAACAGAAATCACAGAGCTAAAGAATACAATTACTAAACTGGAAAGTAGTAGAAAATAACTGAACTAGAAGTAGAAGAAAGAATCAGTCAACTCAATTGGAATTAATCCAATCAGAGGAGCAAAAAAAAAAAAAGTTATGAAAAAGAGTGAAGATAGCTTAAGCAAACTACAAGCAGACCAATCAATATACACATTACAGGGGGTCCTAGAAGAAGAGAGAGAAAGGGGCTGAAAACATAGCAAAGAAGTAAAGGCTGAAAACTTCCCTAACCTGAGGAAAGAAATATATATCCAGATCCAGGAAGCACAAAGAGTACCAAAAAAGAAGAATCTAAGAGATCCACATAGAGACACATTGTAATTAAATTGTCAAAAGTTATAGACAAAGAGAATCTTAAAAGCAATAAGAAAAAAAAGCAACTTATTACATACAAAGGAACATCATAAGACTATAAGCAGGTTTTTCAGCAGAAATTTTACAGAACAGAAGGGAGTGGGATAATATATTCAAAGTGCTGAAAGAAAAAATAACTGCCAACCATGAATACTCTTCCTAGCAAAGCTGTCCTTCAGAATTGAAGGAGATATAGTTTTCCTGACAAACAAAAGTTGGAGTTCACCCCTAGACCAGCCTTATAAGAAATGTTACAGGGAGTCCCTTAAGCTAAATGAAAGGATGACAATTAATCATTTTAAAACATAATAATATAAAACTCACTGATAAATATATAAATCTAGAATACCTAATATAGTAATGGTGACAGATAACTTAGTTGTAACTCTAATATAAAGATTAAAGCACAAATGTATTACAAACTAAATAATTTGTTAATTGCACAGTATAAAAATATGTAAATTGTGACATCAAAAACATAAAATGTGATGAGAAATATAAAAACATAAGTTTTTATAAAGATTCAAAGTTAATTTTTTATCACTTTAAAATAAATTTTTATAACTATTAGATGTTTTATGTAAGCCTCAAGGTAACCGTAAGACCAAAATCTTAGTAGATACAAAAAAGATAAAGAAATCAACATATACCTCTACAGAAAATCATTAAATCAAAAGGTAAGACAACAAGAATGGAAATAAAGAACAAAGGACCTATAAAATGGCCAGAAAACAGTTAACAAAATGGCAATAGTAAATCCATACCTATCAATAATTAATTTAAATGTAAAAAGACTAAATTCTTTAATCAAAAGCTAAAATAGCTAAAAATCAAGATAAAAAGGATACAAGATAAAAACATGATTAAAAAAACAACAAGGCCTAATTAATTATATTTTGCTATAAGAGACTTGCCTTAGCTTTGAAGCTACACATACACTGAAAATGAAAGGATGAAAAAAGATATTTCATGCAAGTGGAAACCAAAAGAAAGCAGAGGTAACTATATATATAACAGACAAGATGACTTTAAGCCAAATACTATAATAAGAGACAAAGGAGGTCAATATATAATGATAAAATAGACAATTCATCAAGAGGATATAACAATTGTAAATATTTATGCACACCACATTAGACTACCTTAATATATTAAGCAAATATTAATAGGTCTATAGGGAGAAATACATAGCAATAATAGTACATGACTTCAATACCCTACATTCAAAAATGGATAGATCATACAGACAGAAAATCAATAAGGGAGCAATGAGCTTAAACTACATGTTAGATCAGACCTAAAAGACATACACAGAACATTTATCAACAGCAGCAGAATACATATTCTTCTGAAGTGCACATGGAACATTCACCAACATGCATAATATGTTAGGCCAAGACAAGTCTTAATATTTTAAGATTAGGGGCACCTGGATGGCTCAGCCAGTTGATCATCTGACTTCAGGTCATGATTTCACAGTTCATTAGTTCGAGCCCTACATTGGGCTTGCTGCTGTCAGCACAGAGTCTGCTTGAGATCTCCTGGCCCCCTCTATCTGTCCCTTCCCTGCTTGTGCTCTCTCAAAAAGTAGATTAAAAAACATTTTAAAATTAATTAATTAATATTAAAATCATATCAAGCATCTTTTCTGACCACATTGGTAGAAACAAGAAATCAATTATAAGAAGAAAATTGGAAAATTGACAAATATGTGGAGATTAAACAACATGTTACTGAACAATAAGTGGGTCAAAGAAAAAACAAATAGAGAAATCAAAACATACCTTGAGACAAATGAAAATGGAAACACAATGTTACAAAACTTATGGGATGCAGCAAAAACATTTCTAAGAAGAAAGTTTATAGAGATAAATGCCACAATAAAAAAAGATTTCAAAAAAAATATTACACGTCAAAGTATTAGAACAAAATTATTTTAGTGCAAAGTGAGTGGAAGAAAAGAAATAGTAAAGATCAGATTAGAAATAAATGAAATAGAGATTTAAAAGGGGGGTGCTGGGGCACCTGGGTGGCTCAGTCGGTAAAGCGTCCAACTTCCCCTCAGGTCATGATCTCGCAGTTTGTGTTTTCAAGCCCCATGTCGGGCTCCGTGCTGACAGCTCAGAGCCTGGAGCCTGTTTCGGATTCTGTGTCTCCCCTCTCTCTGCCCTTCCCATGTTCATGCTCTGTCTGTCTCTGTCTCTCAATAATAAATAAATGTGAAAAAAAAATTTTTTTTAAAGGTGGGGTGCCTGGATGGTTCAGTACCTGACTCCTGTTTTCAGCTCAGGCCATGATCTCATGGTTCGTGAGTTCAAGCCCCACATTGAGCTCTGTGCTGAAAGCGCAGAAACCTGCTTGGGTTTCTCTCTCTGTGGCACTCCCACACTTGCATGCATTCTTGCATTCTCTCTGTCTCTGTCTCTCTCTCTCAAAAATGAATAAACTTTATTTTAAAATAAATAAAAGAGAAAAAATCAATGAATAACACTAAGAGCTGGTTTTCTTAAAAGATAAACAAATTGACAAACTTTTATCTACTTTAACTACACTAATTTAAAAAAGAGAGGAGTCCAACCAAATCAGAAATGAGAGAGAATTTGTAATTGGCACCACAGAAATACAAAGGATCATAAGAAACTACAATGAACAATTATATACCAACAAATTAGATAACCTAGAGGAATGGATAAATTCCAAGAAACATGCAACCTACCAAGACTGAATCATGAAGAAATAGAATATCTGAAAAGATCAATTATTAGTAAGGAGATTGAATCAGTAATCATAAACTTGCAATAAGAAATGTCCTGGACCATATAGCTTCACTGGTGTATTCTGCTAAACATTTAAAGAAGAATTAATACCAATGCTTCTCAAACTCTTCCAAAAATTAGAAGAGGAAGGAACACTTCTAAACTCATTTTATGAGGCCAGCATTACTCTGAGACCAAAACTAAACTAGGACACTATAAGAAATTAAAATTACAGGCCAATATTGCTGATTAACGTAGATGCAAAAATTCTCAATAAAATACTGGCAAACTGAATTAAACAACACATTAAAAAGATCATACACCATGATCATGTGAGATTTATTCCAGGGATACAAGGATGGTTCAGCATCTGCAAATGAATTGATGTTAACAGAATGAAGGTTAACAATCATGATCATCTCAATAGATACAGAAAAAGAATTTGAAAAAATTCAACTTTCATGATAAAAACTATTAATAAACCGGGTATGGAAGGAACAAACTTTAACATAATAAAAACACACAGCCAACTTCATACACAATGGCAAAAGGAAGCACTCACTGGCTTGAACTGTTGAAACCACTTGATATTTTGCATTTTGGCCTGTTTCTTTTTCAATGTCTTCTCTATCTTCTCCTCTTGTTTACTCCATTTTGCTCTTTCCCGTGGAGTACATCTACCTAATCAAGAGGTTGCCTTTTAGTTGAATGACCCTGAAGAGTTATGGTTATACATTTCCAAGATGAACTCTGCAGAGTGGGTACTTTGACAGTATTTAGGGTTTCTGGTGGCAAACTGGTGCAAGAACTGGCCTTTCCCCTGGTTTCTGGAAAAGAAACCCATTCCCCCCACCTCTTGACCGACTCATATTTATAAGTACTGAGAAGGCCTCTTTTTTTTTTTTTGTAAGTTTTTATTTATTTATTTTTCAATATATGAAATTTATTGTCAAATTGGTTTCCATACAACACCCAGTGCTCATCCCAAAAGGTGCCCTCCTCAATACCCATCACCCACCCTCCCCGCCCTCCCACCCCCCATCAACCCTCAGTTTGTTCTCAGTTTTTAAGAGTCTCTTATGCTTTGGCTCTCTCCCACTCTAACCTCTTTTTTTTTCCTTCCCCTCCCCCATGGGTTTCTGTTAAGTTTCTCAGGATCCACATAAGAGTGAAACCATATGGTATCTGTCTTTCTCTGTATGGCTTATTTCACTTAGCATTACACTCTCCAGTTCCATCCATGTTGCTACAAAGGGCCATATTTCGTTCTTTCTCATTGCCATGTAGTACTCCATTGTGTATAAAAACCACAATTTCTTTATCCATTCATCAGTTGATGGACATTTAGGCTCTTTCCATGATTTGGCTATTGTTGAGAGTGCTGCTATAAATATTGGGGTACAAGTGCCCCTATGCATCAGTACTCCTGTATCCCTTGGGTAAATTCCTAGCAGTGCTATTGCTGGGTCATAGGGTAGGTCTATTTTTAATTTTCTGAGGAACCTCCACACTGCTTTCCAGAGTGCTGAGAAGGCCTCTTGATCTAAACAGATGTTAGAGCTCTACTGAACAAAGTTATTTAGAGATTTTGTTTCTTAGTGATGAAAATTGAGAATGCAGCATTGGGGAACCCGAGGTGAAGAGGGCTAAGAAGAGGGTCTCTGTGCCTGATGTCTGTGCCTCATCCATAACTTGTCCAGACCAGTGCTGCTGTGTGCAGGAGTCAGACAAAGATGGGGAAGGGAAGAAAAACTGTATAGGCACATGAAAAAATGAAACTAGACCTCTATCTTACACCATACGTAAACATCAACTAAAAATGGATTAAGACTTGAATATAAGACCTGAAACGTTAAAACTTATAGAGTAAAACATAGTAAGCATCTTGACATTGGTATTGATAATAATTTCTTAGATTTGACACCAAAAGCAAAGGCAACAAAGCAAAAATAAACAAGTGAAACTGGATCAAACTAAAAAGCTTCTGCCATCAAAGGAAATCAGCAACAAAAGGAAAAGGCAACATGTGAAATAGGAAATATTTGAAAACCACATTTTTAATAAATGAGGTTTATTTATCCAAAATATCCAAGATATATCCAAAATATACAAGAATCTCATACATAACTCAATTGCAAAGAAAAAAACCCAAATAATCCAGTTTTTTAAATGGGCAAAGCAGCTGAATAGACATTTTTCCAAAGAAGACATAAAAGTGGCCAACAGGTACCTGAAAAGGTACTGAACATCATTACTCATCAGGGAAATACACATCAAAACCACAAGGAGATATCATCCCACACTTATCAGGATGGCTATTATCAAAAAGACCAGAGATAACAAATTGCTGGTGAGGATGTAGAGAAAAGGAAACACTTGTGCACTGTTGGTGAAAATGTAAATTGGTATAGCCGCTGTAGAAAACAGTATGGAGCTTCGTCAAGAAACTAAAAATAGAACTACCATATGATTTACTTCTAGATGTATATTCAAAGTTAACAAAATCAGTATCTCAAAGAGATATCCATATTTGCATGTTCATTTCACCATTATTCACATTAGTCAAAGTATGAAATCAACCTTTGTCTGTTGATGGATAAAGAAAATCTACACATACATGCACCAGCAAACACACAATGGAATATTATTCAACATTAAAAAAGGAAGGAAATCCTGCAATTTATGACAACATGGGTGAACCCAGAGGCCCTATGCTAATTATAAACCAGACAAACAGAGAAAAACAAATACTGCATGGTATCACTTATATGTGGAATTGTTGAGGGAATAAAATCAAATTTATAGAAACAGAGAGTAGAATGGTGGTTGTCAGGAGATGAGAGCAGGGTGGGAAATAGGGAGATACTGGTTAAAGAGTACAGACTTGTTGTTATGGAATGAATAAGGTCTGAGGACTAATGTATGATATAGCGACTACAATTGATAATATTGTATTGCATAATTTGTTTGCTAAGAAAGTAGAACTTAAGTGTTCTCACCAAAAATGGGGGAAAAAATGTATGTATGTGAGGTGATGGAGGTGTTAATTAATTCAATGGTGGGAGTCCCTTTACCATGTGTACATATATCAAATGATCCCACTGTACACTTTTAATATATTACAATTTGCCAATTATATTAGAAAAACTGGAAAAATCTTTAAAGAGAAAACCGATTCCTAAATACTTACTGTATCCCCAGCACTATTTCAAATCTTTTACTTGTATTTAGTCATCTTAACAATCCTATAAGAAAAGTGCTACTATCATCGCCAATTTTAAAAAGAGGAAATTGAGCACAGAGATGTTAATTTGTTCAAGGTCACCCAGCTAACTAGGAGACAAGCCCAGGCAGTCTGGCTCCAGATCTGGCACTCTGTTATTATGAAAACTAATTTAAAAGAAAACTAAACAGCATGGAGAAAGTCAAGTGGAGGTACTTAAAGATAATTGATATAGAGTCTTTTAAGGTTCCTGGATCCAGTTCCAACGTGTTTGAGTGTGGAGGGTTCTCCATGCATAACACCAAGCAGTTCTCAGTTACTGGCAGGGTATCCAAAAATTCAACTCAATTCTCACACTGTCTACCCAGAAATAGTATCATATTCCACAGGGTAAATGTTCAGCCCTACCATACCATATCACTTTCTCCAACCCCCTAGTTCAGATGCCAGTCACAAGCTCCAGGCAGTTATCTGTGCGTCAGACTGACTGGCTATAGATAGGAGATTCCAACAACCTCTTCCTTCAGTTCAGTTTGCTAGAGTGGCTCACAGAACTCAAGGAAAAACACTTACACTTACAACTTTATTAAAGGATACAATAAAGGATTTGAATCAAACCAGATGAAGAAATACATAGGTCAAGGTCCTGAACAAAGGAGCTTCTACCCTTGTGGCTCTTGGGACCCAGCTCAGTGGCACATGAAAGTGTTTTGGTTCCCCAAACACGGAAGCTCTCACAAAAAGGGTCAAAAGCTTTCTTCTCTTGTGTTTTTATGAAGACTTAATTACATAGTCATGATTGACTAAGTCATTGGCAATAACTGGCTGATTCAGCCTTCAGGCCCTCTCCCTTCCCTGGAGTTGGGAGAGTAGAACTAAAAGTTCCATCCCTCTAATTACATGGTTAGTCCTCCTGGCAACCAGCCCCTACCCTTGGGTGGGGTCCAAAAGTCACCTCCATTAATAATAAGACACCTGTTTCACCTTTATAACTGAAGATTTTTCAGGAACTGTGGATGAAGACCAAAGATATAGTTCATATAAATCATTCTATCACATGGAGCTGCACAAGTCAGCCAGAGGAAGGTGTTAATTGACTGGAGGCAATTCATCTGAGAAAAGCTTGAAAGCAAACATCAGGAAGAGTAAAGTGGTAGGTGTCCAATGACCAAAAACATGTAGAAAGAACAAATCTGACAAAGAAGTTCAGGGAGAAATAGAGAGAACCCACTAAATTACTCAAGTGGTAGACTAGTTTTGATTCAGTCCCAAGGAGCATATCTGGAGAGGTGAAGAGGGAACTGCATGGCAGGCTACTCTGTGTGGACAAAATGGACAAGGAGCTTCCTTCCTGGATCACTGTCTGGGCTGTTCATAGGAGGTTTGTGGTTCTCAGTCTTCTGAACATTGCAGAAATTGTCCTGACTCTAGCATAAAAATTAATCCCAAGGTTAAATGCTTTTGAAATAAAGGAAGACACCTTTAGTCCCCATTTTGAAGTCACCAACTATATTTTTTCCTGAGGTGGTATACCAAAGAGTTAAATCTTATTACTAAAAGAAAAGAAGTCTTTTCATGAACATTTAGATAAAGGTCCACAGGAAACTTTTGCAGTCATGGAACTATTATTATTTCCTGGTTCTGACCAGGTCTCCAAATTAAACCTACAAATGACCCCAAGTCCAATCCATCAATAACCAAGAAAATGACCTGCTGCTTTATAATTCTTTTTTTAATGAAATTTATTGTCAAATTGGTTTCCATACAACACCCAGTGCTCATCCCAACAGGTGCCCTCCTCAATGCCCATCACCCACTCCTCCCCCACCCCCCATCAACCCTCAGTTCTCAGTATTTAAGAGTCTCTTATGGTTTGCCTCCTTCCCTCTCTGTAACTTTTTTTCCCCTTTCCCCCCACCCCCGGTCTTCTGTTGAGTTTCTCAGGATCCACATATGAGTGAAAACATATGGTATCTGTCCTTCTCTGCCTGACTTATTTCACTTAGCATAACACTCTCCTTACTTTTATAATTACAAGGAAATTTCTGCTCTTACTCATCATTAATATGTTAAATTATATGTTGATGAACTTTCTAAAAGACAGGTTTTTCTAACAGCTTTTTACCTTTTCTCACTTATGCCGGCATTGTAGACACTAAAAGACAGCCATGCAGAGGAGAGTTGGTGAGTTTCAACTATGAAAAGAAAAGAGGTAAACATGAAGAGAGTGAAAGAAAACTAAAATGCTTTGAACATTAAAAAAAAAGAAATGATTATGTTTATTTTGGATTCCAGCTGAGATACAGACCCATATTTTTTTTCTTTCTGCTTTAGATGTCAAATTATAGCTAAAACTATTAAGATCTCCAATTAACGTGTGGACAGCACAAATTCAAAGTAAGGAAAATTAAAGAGAGGCAGAAACATTTCTTTATTCCTCTTCAGTATTTTCTCTCACAGTTTCTCCAGTTTCCATCCCACGGAGGGAAATTGATGTGTACTGAAGATTGTTATTGCCTTCTGAACATGTAAGAGCTGTGACACAAAAGGAACTTTGGGGCTTTATGATTTATTGCTTTATCATTTTTAGTGCCATCTCTGTTCATCCTCAAATCCAGGGCAGGCTACAGGACATATTAAAAGGGCAGCATTCTCTGTATTTCCTTTTTAAAGGGCAAAGCACTTACCATTTTGTACATACAAAGCACTTATCTTTTAGCTCACTATTTGATGAGCCACATTGAAGCCTCCTTTTCAGACCTCTTTAATAGAGGAGAATACATTTTCCCCATTCTCAACCAACTTTTGAATTTTTATGCAGCATGACTCTTATTTTCCTGAAAATTGTAGCTATTTTAGCCAACATTATCATTTTAAGGGAATAGGCTTTTTCATTCATACACCATACACACACACACACACACACACACACACACACACACACCCCACACACACATTTCAAACTGTGCAGGTCTATATAATCCTCTGTCAGCATCATTGGAGCCCATCACCCCCTATCTTAAGCAAAAGTAAGTTCAGGCACCACCCAACTCTAAGGGACCAGAAAGTTTAAAGTCACTGGTCATTTAGAATTACCAGTATAGTACCCATGTACTTAGTAAATGACCATGGTTGAACGGCAAAAGTCGACAAATACCTGCTCTTAGATCTATTTTCTAAATATTCTTTATTTTCATTTCTGTGGACCAAAATTTGATTCCAGATTTTGATACGAATACTTCTATTTAAACTAAGTTATGTTTTTTTCCTTTTATTTTCTCCTTACCATAGTTCTCTTAACTATTCTTTGTCATAGACCATCATGAAGCTCAAAATCCAGCTTTACATGAAGTATAAGGCAGGGATTAACAAGTAAAGGGCCAGATAGTAAATATTTAGACTTTTGGTCCATACAGTCTATGTTGCTGCTACTCAGTTCTACTGTTGTGGCTCCAAGAGCCACCATCAAAAGTATGCAAATAAGTGGATATAGCTGTGTTCCAATAATTTTATGCATGACATAGTTGGCTTTCAGCCCTTATTTTGTAATTCCCTCTTCTACAGGTGCAAACTAATATCTTTTATCTTAGTTATGCACTACATTAAAATTTCCAAAAGAAATTTAAAATGTCAGAGAATAAAATTGAACTTAACAGTCAAAAATAGACATATGTGCCAAATCCTATAAATTTTAAAATTCCACCTAAATGCTTACTTAAGACAATTTTAAAGCCCATTAATTTTCAAAAAATTGATTATTTTCAGAAGTAATGAGTTAACAAATATACACTCAAAATTAAATGAAAACACACTCCAATTACAACTTCATAATCCACATTACATCTGAGTAATTTTCGTTCCTTCACTTCCCCCACACCATAATGTTACAAGTAATTCTGAGGCATCTTCCATGCATCACCATCTTAAAACAAGCACAGAGGATAGAAACAAAGTTTTAATGCAAATACCCACATTTTTTACTAGATTTAAATATAGCATATGCAAACTCCCAATTTGTATACTATAGTAATTTCAAAGATAAAGCGGCTATTTAAAAAGGATACCTTCCCCCAAAAAACTTTAGTTTACCAAAAATATGTTTTCCATTTCTAATTTGGAACCTGATAAGAAATTGCCAACTAAGAAAAATTAACTTTGCAAGTTCTGTCACACCATATGTCTACATTATCTCTTTGTTTTATTTTCAGTAATAATGTTTATTATCCAAAAATCTCAAAATAGAAAACATTTACAACCTAACTGTAAACTGTATGAAAAATGTTTTAATAAAAGCAGTTATTTTCTAGCCCTTCTTCTCCATTTAGAAGTCATAGATATCAAGATAAAAATCTTAAATAACAAGAAAAAAAAGGAAGAAAAATCCTTTCCAAAATGTTTTCCCTGGAGAATTTGTGGATCACCACAATACTGGGGCTCTTTCCATTTAAGGATTTTTTTCTACCATCCCTTTCAGTCCCAGTGCTATGAAGTTACCTTTCTAAGAACAAATCTAAGTCTGAAATGTGGATGTAAGGAACTCAGAAATAGCCCCTATTTTATTAGCATTAACACTTAACCCTGCACATCAGAATCTTTAATACAGTAGATAATCCCAAAATAAGAAAATTTATAGCTCCTTAATTTTTTAATCTTATAGCTCGAACTCCTACCCAGTAGGCAGCAGCTACACACCTGCTTCACAAATCAATTTCAGAAAAATATTCTTTCCATTTAAATAAACTTTAAGGCCCTGATCCATACCTTTATCTCAGTTGGTTCCTAGTATACTTGCACAAATTCCAGAATGTCAAACCCAAAATGTTTTGTCAGGGAATCTATTTAAAAGTAGAATTAGTCAGAGAAAGACAAATACCATATGGTTTCACTCATACGTGGAATTTAAGGAAAAAAAAACAAATGAGCAAAGTGTGTGGGGGGGGGGGGGGGG